>NW_028162844.1:0-32010 GCF_964263955.1 Coregonus lavaretus
CTACATCTCCCCATCCCTTCATCCCTTACGAACTCCCCACCGGCCATCAATCCTCCCCCATCCCCTACATCCTTCACTCCCATCTTCATCCCTCATCTCCCCATCCTTTCATCTCCCATCCCTTCATCTCCCCATCCCTTTATCTCCCCATCCTTTCATCTCCCCATCCCTATCATCTCCCCATTCATTCATCCCTTCATCTCTGCGTCCCCTCATCTCCTCATCCCTTCATCTCCCCATCCCTTCATCCATTCATCTCCCCATCCCTTCATCTCCCCATCCCTTCATCTCCCCATCCCTTCATCTCCCCATCCCTTCATCTCCCCATCCTTCATCCCTTCATCTCCTCATCCCTTCATCTCCCCATCTCTTCATCCCTTCATCTCCCCATCCCTTCATCTCCCCATCCCTTCATCTCCCCATCCCTTCATCTCCTCATCCCTTCATCTCCCCATCCCTTCATCCCTTCATCTCCCCATCCCTTCATATCCCCATCCCTTTATCTCCCCATCCCTTCATCCCTTCATTTGCCCATCCCTTCATCTCCCATCCCTTCATCTTCCATCCCTTCATCTCCCCATACCTTCAACTCCTCATCCCTTCATCCCTTCATCTCCCATCCCTTCATCTCCTCATCCCTTCATCTCCCCATCCCTTCATCCCTTCATCTCCCCATCCCTTCATATCCCCATCCCTTTATCTCCCCATCCCTTCATCCCTTCATTTGCCCATCCCTTCATCTCCCCATCCCTTCATCTTCCATCCCTTCATCTCCCCATACCTTCAACTCCTCATCCCTTCATCCCTTCATCTCCCCATCCCTTCATCTCCTCATCACTTGATCTCCCCATCCCCTATATCATCTCTCTCTCTCTCTCTCTCTCTCTCTCTCTCTCTCTCTCTCTCTCTCTTCTCTCTCTCTCTCTCCCTCTCTCTCTCTCTCTCTCTCTCTCTCTCTCTCTCTCTCTCTCTCTCTCTCTCTCTCTATCTCTCTCTCTCTCTCTCCCTGCCTCTCTCTCTCTCTCTCTCTCTCTCTCTCTCTCTCTCTCTCTCTCTCTCTCTCTCTCCTCTCTCTCTCTCTCTCTCTCTCTCTCTCTCTCTCTCTCTCTCCTCTCTCTCTCTCTCTCTCTTTATCTTTCCTTTTTTATCTTTCTCTCCACAGGTGCTGGAAGCATTAGACAGTCAATAAATTACATTCATAAGGCTCTGTAATTTGTGTGTGTCTGTCTCTAGTTATGTCAGGACATCATTCCCAGACAACCTGCCCTCTGTCTCTAGTCATGTCAGGACATCATTCCCAGACAACCTGCCCTCTGTCTCTAGTCCATGGCAGGACATCATTCCCAGACAACCTGCCCTCTGTCTCTAGTTATGTCAGGACATCATTCCCAGACAGCCTGCCCTCTGTCTCTAGTTATGTCAGGACATCATTCCCAGATAACCTGCCCCTCTGTCTCTAGTTATGTCAGGACATCATTCCCAGATAACCTGCCTCTGTCTCTAGTCATGTCAGGACATCATTCCAGACAACCTGCCCTCTGTCTCTAGTTATATTTGGACATCATTCCAGACAACCTGCCCTCTGTCTCTAGTCATGTCAGGACATCATTCCCAGACAACCTGCCCTCTGTCTCTAGTTATATTTGGACATCATTCCAGACAACCTGCCCTCTGTCTCTAGTTAAGTCAGGACATCATTCCCAGACAACCTGCCCTCTGTCTCTAGTCATGCAGGACATCATTCCCAGACAACCTGCCCTCTGTCTCTAGTTATGTCAGGACAACATTCCCATACATAACAAGAATACATAACAAGATGTTTTCATGTTTTATTCAAAGTGAAGGGATCCCTTACAAACACTCCCTTTAGATTGAAGAATTCCGCTAAGAGAATGTGTGTGTGTGTTTGTGTGTGTGTTTGTGTGTGTGTGTGTGTGTTTGACTGTAGCTGTTTTACATTCATCCCTTCATCTCCCCATCCCTTCATCCCTTCATCTCCCCATCCCTTCATCTCCCCATCCCTTCATCCCTTCATCTCCCCATCCTTTCATCCCTTCATCTCCCCATCCTTTCATCTCCCCATTCCTTCATATCCCCATCCCTTCATCTCCCCATCCCTTCATCCTTTCATCTCCCCATCCCTTCATTTCCCCATCCATTCATCCATCATCGCCGCATCCCTTCATCTCCCTATCCCTTCATCCCTTCATCTCCTCATCCCTTCATCTCCCCATCTCTTCATCCCTTCATCTCCCCATCCCTTCATCTCCCCATCCCTTCATCCCTTCATCTCCCCATCCCTTCATCCCTTCATCTCCCCATCCCTTCATATCCCCCATCCCTTCATCTCCCCATCCCTTCATCCCTTCATCTCACCATCCCTTCATCCCTTCCTCTCCCCATCCCTTCATCTCCCCATCACTTCATCCCTTCATCTCCCCATCCCTTCATCTCCCCATCCCTTTCATCCCTTCATCTCCCCATCCTTTCATCCATTCATCTCCCCATCCTTTCATCTCCCCATTCCTTCATATCCCCATCCCTTCATCTCCCCATCCCTTCATCCTTTCATCTCCCCATCCCTTCATTTCCCCCATCCATTCATCCATTCATCGCCGCATCCCTTCATCTCCCTATCCCTTCATCCCTTCATCTCCTCATCCCTTCATCTCCCCATCTCCCCATCCCTTCATCTCCCCATCCCTTCATCCCCTTCATATCCCCATCCCTTCATCCCTTCATCTCCCCATCCCTTCATATCCCCATCCCTTCATCTCCCCATCCCTTCATCCCTTCATCTCACCATCCCTTCATCCCTTCCTCTCCCCATCCCTTCATCTCCCATCACTTCATCCCTTCCATCTCCCCATCCCTTCATCTCCCCATCCCTTCATCCCTTCATCTCCCCATCCTTTCATCCCTTCATCTCCCCATCCTTTCATCTCCCCATTCCTTCATCTCCCCATCCCTTCATCTCCCCATCCCTTCATCTCCCCATCCCTTCATCCCTTCATCTCCCCATCCCTCATCTCCCCATCCCTTCATCTCCCCATCCCTTCATCTCCCCATCCTTTCATCCCTTCATCTCCCATCCCTTCATCTCCCATTTCCTTCATCTCCCCATCCCTTCATCTCCCCATCCCTTCATCTCTCCATCACTTCATCCCTTCATCTCCCCATCCCTTCATCTCCCCATCCTTTAATCTCTTCATCTCCCCATCCCTTCATCTCCCCATCCCTTCATCCCTTCACCTCCCCATCCTTTCATCCCTTCATCTCCCCATCCTTTCATATCCCATCCCTTCATCTCCCCATCCCTTTATCTCCCCATCCTTTCATCTCCCCATCCCTTCATCTCCCCCATTCATTCATCCCTTCATCTCTGCGTCCCCTCATCTCCTCATCCCTTCATCTCCTCATCCCTTCATCCATTCATCTCCCCATCCCTTCATTTCCCCATCCCTTCATCTCCCCATCCCTTCATCCTCCCATCCCTTCATCCCTTCATCTCCTCATCTCCCCATCTCTTCATCCCTTAATCTCTCCATCCCTTCATCTCCCCATCCCTTCATCTCCCCATCCCTTCATCCCTTCATCTCCCCATCCCTTCATCCCTTCATCTCCCCATCCCTCTATATCCCCATCCCTTCATCTCCCCATCCCTTCATCCCTTCATTTCCCCATCCCTTCATCTCCCATCCCTTCATCTTCCATCCCTTCATCTCCCCATCCATTCAACTCCTCATCCCTTCATCTCCCCATCCCTTCATCTCCTCATCACTTGATCTCCCCATCCCTATATAATCTCTCTCTCTCACTCTCTCTCTCTCTCTCTCTCTCTCTCTCTCTCTCTCTCTCTCTCTCTCTCTCTCCTCTCTCTCTCTCTCTCTCTCTCTCTCTCTCAATTCAATTTCAATTCAATTCAACAGACTTTATTGACATGGCAAGTAAAATTACTTACATTGTCAAAGTATACATATAACAAAAATGGTGGGACCAACAGCAATAATAATAGTAGTAGTGGAAATGGGATTACCATTAACAGCAACTACAACAACAATATTAATGAGAATAACAATACATTAAAGCAATAGTAGTCGACCAGTCTCAACCTGACTGAGATGACACATTACATGGTATGAAAGCCAAAACAAAACAGGAAATATTATTGACATTACATTACAATTTTCACTGGCTGTCCCTCAGGTTGTGGCAGGAGGACACATATTTGGCTGCCAAAATTGCACATTTTGGCTTTTCACCCAATAAATATTTGATTTTTTCTTCCTCTTTTATAGTTTCAAATTCGTTGTACTGAATGATACTTTTGGGAAAGAAAGATTCTCTTAGGTCTGAGTATTTGTCACAGTGTAATAGGAAATGCAGCTCTGTCTCTACCTCTCCCCGGGGGCAGAGTGAGCACAGCCTGTCCTCTCTGGGCAGCCAGGTTTGCCTGTGACGGCCGGTCTCTATAGCCAGACTGTGCTCACTGAGTCTGTACCTAGTCAGTGTTTTTCTCAGTTTTCTATCAGTCACAGTGGTCAGATAGTCTGCCACCATGTACTGTCTGTTTAGAGCCAAATAGCATTGAAGTTTACTTTGATTTTTTGTGGTGTCTTTCCAATAGGTGATATATTTTTCTTTTTGCTTTGTGATGATTTGGTTGGGCCAGATTTTCTGAGTGCTATCCTGAGGCTCTATGAGGTTGGTTTTGGTTAGTGAACTGAGCCTCAGAACCAGCTGGCTGAGGGGACTCTTCTCTTGTTTCATCTCTTGACATAGTAGAGCTGTGTGATGGAATGTTTTGGGGTCACTTGTTTTTAGATGGTTGTAAAATTTGATGGCTCTTTTTTCTATTCGAATAAGGAGGGGGTATTGGCCCAATTCTGCTCTACATGCGTTATTTGGAGTTTTTCTTTGCACTTGCAATACAGTCTTGCAAAACTCTGCATGCAGTATTTCGATTGGATGTTTGTCCCATTTGGTAAATTCAGTATTAGAGAGCGGGCCCCATACTTCGCTGCCATATAGAGCAATTGGTTCTATAACTGATTGGAAAATTTTGAGCCAGATTCTAATTGGAATTTCGATTTTAATATTCCTTTTAATGGCATAGAATGCTCTTCTTGCTTTATCTCTCAGCTCATTCACAGCCATGTGAAAACTACCTGTGTTGCTGATATTTAGTCCTAGATACGTGTAATTTTTGGTGTGTTCTAATAGAACTGTGTCCAAATAGAATTTATATTTGTCAGCCTGATTTCCTGACCTTTTTTGGAATATCATTATATTCGTTTTTTTTAGATTAACAGTCAGGGCCCAGGTCTGACAGAATCTGTGCAGATGATCTAGATGCTGCTGTAACCCCTCCTTAGTGGGAGACAGTAGCACCAGGTCATCTGCGTACAGCAGACACTTGATTTCAGTGTTGTGTAGGGTGAGACCAGGTGCTGACGATTTTTCTAATGTTTTTGCCAATTCGTTAATGTAGATGTTAAATAGTGTTGGACTTATTGGGCAGCCCTGTTTCACTCCACGTCCCTGAGAGAAGAAGTCTGTTTGCTTGTTGCCGATTTTAATCGCACATTTGTTTTTAGTGTACATTGATTTAATAACATCATATGTTTTCCCTCCAATACCACTTTCTATTAGTTTGTAAAAAAGACCTTCGTGCCAAATTGAATCAAATGCTTTCTTGAAGTCTACAAAACACGAGTAGATTTTGCCTTTGTTTTGATTTACTTGTTTGTCAATTAGAGTCTGGAGGGTGTAAATGTGGTCTGTTGTACGATAATTTTTTACAAATCCAATCTGGCTTCTGCTTAGGACATTGTGTTCATCAAGGAAATGATGTAGTCTGCTGTTTATGATACTGCAGAGAATTTTCCCCAAGTTGCTGTTAACGCAAATTCCTCTGTAATTATTTGGGTCAAATTTGTCTCCATTTTTATAAATTGGTGTGATCAATCCTTGGTTCCAAATATCGGGGAAAATACCTGCAGTTAGGATAATGTTGAAGAGTTTGAGTATAGCCAATTTGAATTTGTGGTCTGTATATTTGATCATTTCATTTAAAATACCATCAGCACCACAGGCCTTTTTGGGTTGGAGAGTGCAAAGTTTTTCCAATAATTCTTGTTCTGTAATTGGGGTATCCACAGGATTCTGATAGTCTTTGACTGCTGATTCAAGGATTTGTAATTTTTCCTGTATATCTTGTTGTTCTGGGCTCTTTGTTATATTGCTGTAGAGGTTTGCAAAGTGATTTCTCCACATATCCCCATTTTGGATAGCCAATTCCTCATTATGAGGTTTGTTTAATTTATTCCAATTCTCCCAGAAGTGGTTTGATTCTATGGATTCCTCAATCACATCTAGCTGATTTCTAATGTGCTGTTCCTTTTTTGTTCTTAGGGTGTGTTTGTATTGCTTCAGTGTTTCCCCATATTGAAGACGTATATTTTTGTTGTCTGGGTCTCTGTGTTTATGATTAGATATATTTCTCAATGACTTTCTTAGATTTTTGCAATCATTATCAAACCATTTTTCATGATCTATTATTTTTGGTTTGCTCTTATGTTTCTTAAGATTAGCCAAGGAGGCTAATTTGTCAAATATAAAGTTTATGTTCCAAACGGCCAAATTTATACCTTCATTGGTGTAGGAGAATGTTAATGCTAAAAAGTTGTCCAGGAGAGATTGTATTTTTTGGCTACTAATTGCTTTTTGGTAGATTTCTGTACTGTTTGCACTCCATCTATAGGTCTGTTTAGTACCATGTAATTTATTGGGCCGTGATGCTTCATGGTTAGGTTCTGCTCTTTTCAGATACACTGTGATTTTACTGTGGTCAGAGAGAGGTGTTAGTGGGCTGACTGTGAAGGCTCTGAGAGACTCTGGGTTAAGGTCTGTGATGAAGTAGTCCACAGTACTGCTGCCAAGGGATGAGCTGTAGGTGTACCTACCAAAAGAGTCCCCTCTTAACCTACCATTGACTATGTACAGACCCAGTGTTCGACAGAGCTTCAGGAGCTGTACTCCATTTTTGTTTTTCACTTTGTCATAGTTGTTTCTAGGGGGGTATGTGGGGAGGGAAAGGTTGTTGCTTCCCGGTAGGTGTTTGTCCCCATGACTGTTAATAGTGTCTAGTTCTTCTGCTGTTCTAGCATTCAGGTCTCCACAGACCAGCACATTGCCTTGGGCCTGAAAGTGACTAATCTCCCCCTCTAGAATGGAGAAACTCTCTTCATTGAAGTAGGGTGACTCTGAGGGGGGAATGTATGTGGCACAGAGGAAGACGTTGTTATCTGTTAAGATAGCCTCCTTGTTGATTTTTAGCCAGATAAAGAATTCTCCTGTTTTGATCAATTCGATTGAATTAGTTAGTTCAGATTTATACCATATTAGCATTCCCCCATTCTCTCTCTCTCTCTCTCTCTTTCCTTTTTTATCTTTCTCTCCACAGGTGCTGGAAGCATTAGACAGTCAATAAATTACATTTCATAAGGCTCTGTAATTTCTGTGTGTCTGTCTCTAGTTATGTCAGGACATCATTCCCATACAACCTGCCCTCTGTCTCTAGTCATGGCAGGACATCATTCCCAGACAACCTGCCCTCTGTCTCTAGTCATGTCAGGACATCATTCCCAGACAACCTGCCCTCTGTCTCTAGTCATGTCAGGACATCATTCCCAGACAACCTGCCCTCTGTCTCTAGTTATGTCAGGACATCATTCCCAGACAACCTGCCCTCTGTCTCTAGTCATGGCAGGACATCATTCCCAGACAACCTGCCCTCTGTCTCTAGTTATGTCAGGACATCATTCCCATACAACCTGCCCTCTGTCTCTAGTCATGGCAGGACATCATTCCCAGACAACCTGCCCTCTGTCTCTAGTTATGTCAGGACATCATTCCCAGACAACCTGCCCTCTGTCTCTAGTTATGTCAGGACATCATTCCCAGACAACCTGCCCTCTGTCTCTAGTCATGTCAGGACATCATTCCCAGACAACCTGCCCTCTGTCTCTAGTTATGTCAGGACATCATTCCCAGACATTATCGTATCTGAAGATTATGCCTTTGTTAAATGTTTTTCATGACGAAATGGAATGTTGGTTGTTCAGGCCAAAGGGGGGATGTTTTATGATGTTATTTGAAATGTGCCGCTTGGAGGGTGACGCCCGAGGGGAGACTGGTGATTGGCCAGAAGAGGGAGTAGCCCCTCCCTTTGCATTGGTTATAAATAGGAGTTAAACGATGAGACGACAGAACGGCCATAACAATCTGGGAGGCGTTCTCCAGGCAACGCGTGTCTGTGAATTTATGCTGTAACCTCGTGGTATGAATAAAAACTTCTGACACGATGCAGCATAACGGACTTTTTGTTCATCAGCAATATTACCACCATTCATCATATACGACATAATGGCGCCCAACGTGGGGCATGGGTTTGCGTCTCCTCTTTGTTTCAGTCAACCGCCGGCCTAACTCTCTCTGAAGCATGGCCGAAAAAGGGTGAGTGTGTTCTTACCGCTTCGGAGTTTGGTAGATTGGATATGACTTGTGTACATTGAGGGGATGTTCCATATGACCTGGCCTCAGGTGGTGTTTGTTGCTGGTCGACTGAAGTCTGCTAAATTTATTTCATCGGAAACTACAGTTAATTGGAATTTAGAGCATTAAACGGTAGGATTTAAGTATTGAACGTGTATAATTCATTGGTAACGGGTGACAATGGGTTAGTAGGGAATAAAGGTTGGAATACGTATGCATTTTTAGGGCACCGTGAATCTGGAAAAGACCTCGAAACGAGGCGACTTGTAATAATTATTATTATTATTATTAAGTGGGCTACAAATCCTGGGCTTAGTTAGACTGAATCAGGTTGATTTCTTAAGCGGGAATTATGAAGTGAATTGGTGTATTTATGTTATACTCCGCCTCTGGTCGACGGGAAATTGGTTTGGGGATAACCGCTTGATATGAGATTCATCTTTCAAGGCAGCATAAAGTTAGAAGGAGATTATTGATGATCATGGAAAATGATTGGGCCGCGGTGCGGGGTGTTCATTGGTATAGCTAGTAGGCCACAGTTGGCTAGAGGCTGAAGCTAAGGCTTGATTGTTTCAGGCCACGTGGTACATCGTTGCTCAGGTTCTAAAGTGGGAATCATGCTATGGTGTACCTTAGGCTAAGCTAAAGGCTAATGCTACAGGTTAATTGTGTTGTGTGCTACATGCTAACGGATATCCTTAGAGATTCCGTTGCGACGGGTGAAAGTCTCTTAAACTTGTTTATGTGTTTGTAAGTCAGGTTGTATGTTTTGTGAGCGCTGTTAAATGTTGTTTGATTATAAGGGGGAAATGGGAATTACAGCTGGACTGTTATTATGTTTGGGGAGAGAGAAGAGAGAATCTTTCTTCCACGGTGAAAAGTATTTTTGAATGGTTATGCGCATGCGTTTAATTTTGCGACACTACACTACAGAAAGGGGGAGTTTATGACACGAGATTATGACACGTTTTGGTTTACGGCACTAAATCTTCGACATGCGGTCGTGCTGAGGCGACGGAACAAAATGGTGGCCAGTACGGTCATGTGATTGTTTCAGGCTTCTTTTCAGGGGTAAGGGCTACCGGAAAAGGTGAACACGACTCTTTTAAAATTATTAAAGTAACTGTTATGTGAACGTTAAACTATTTGGCGAGATGTAGTACATTTATAGATCAAATATATGTTGACGGAGTATAATTAATTAAAATAAGACTATTAAAATTAAATGAAATGGTTTGGAGCGATCTATTTAGTAAATGATATTTGCGCATGCGTGGGATTCTGCAAAACAACACATTGGTTAAACTGCAGACAGAGGAACACAGACGACGGAACAAATAGGCACAGGGAGAGTTTAACACGAGTATTCTAGTTTAAAGATTGGTTAAAGATGAAACTTGTTTTGTAGCCTATTGAATTTATAAATTAGATATATGGTAGCGGATTATAATACATTTAATTAAATAATTAAATAACGGATTAAAATAAAATAAAAAGGTTTTTGGGCGATCTATAATTAGTCCTGAGTTAAAGTCTTACAGTGAATCATGTAGAACAAACGAATATTGAATGGTTGGAAATACTCAGTGACTGCATTAACGACTAAAATGTTATGTTGTGTCTTTGTTCTTCTGTCATATGAGAGGAACGCTAAGTGGGAGGAGCGAGGAGATACAGGAAGTGATCACGTCACGTGGCAGAGGATCAAGTCAAAAAAAGGTTTTGGTACTGATTATGGTTACAAAATCTTTCCCTAACAGGATATGTGATGTTATGACGATTTTACAAGGGGCTTGGCAAATTCTATTTCAATAAAAGTTACATTTTGGAGGCTATGTGCATCACTGGGGTTTAATTACAGATGTGTTGGGAATCCAGGATGGATTGAGGATTCTTCTGTAAATTTATGATAATTAGAGCTAATGGAGCAAGGGGTTATGGGAATTGGAGTATTGTAGTATTGAAGGTTAGGCTTTGTTTATGGGTATTTTAGTCTGAAGATTACTAACTTGCATTTACTTGCATTTGATGGGTTGTGGTAATATACTCAACACTAATTGATAAATTGGTGATATAGGAATAAGAAAATTGGTTTTAAATTATTCATAATTTTTAATTGAGTTTTTAATGGGTTTTTATTTTTAATTAAAGGGTTTTTGAATATGGCATTTAATTGAATGTTTTTAATATTCATATTTTATTTTATTTAATTTTTTTTTTTTTTGGGAGGAGGAAAAAAAAAAAAAAAAAAATTTATTTTTTATTTTTTTGAAGGTTGTTAGGGTTATATTAATAATTTAAGGGGGGAAGCCTATATAACTTATACAGTCTAGAATAAGATAGTTCACAATAAAGGAATATAAAAGGGTGTTACAATGGGGAAAAAGATATCAGGACTATGAGAGTCATTTCACGGGTGGAAATAGGGGTAATCCTTTAATTAAAGTGTTGCTAGGTTATCCGGCAAGTGAAACAAAAGTTGCCCTTCATTCTCAAACAAAAATTGATAAAATATGTCAGCGATAAGATAGGTTTAAAAAGTAGAGCTTAGGGATGTTTATTCTCAGCTTACAATGATCATCTAGCAGGGTGATTATGGCATCAGAGATGAAGATGAATACGAGCAGAAACAACGATGAAGATGAATTCAGAAGACTGAAGAAAATGGGATGTCTGGGAACTTAAGGAGATGAGGAGGATGAAGATGAGTGATTGAGAGAGGTCATGGGTGGATATGACTCTGTGATCAGAAGGAAGTGGCAAGAGAGGAAAGAAGGATACTGGAGACTTGATCTCGGATGAAAGTTGAACGAAGAAGAAGACAAGATATTCGAGTTCTGATGAAGAAAAGTAAGAAGATGATGGAAGATGATATTTCAAGAACAGAACTTAGAAGATAACCTTTTGAAGAATACTGATATGTCAACGACGAGAAGGAACAGGATCAAGAAAATCTGCTGAGAAAATAATCCCAAGAGTTGGAGAAGGAGAAAATAAGTGTTGGTTATGAAGAATCAGAGGGAATCAAATCAACAATCACTGTTACAGCTTTAACTGAACAATATCAAAGGCAATTGTACCAACCAAGGGGGGACCAGATGTTCCATATAGACTGTCAGTTTCTGGACAGACACAGAATTGGAGAAGAAGAAACAGAGGAAGATCAACGAGCAAGTGAAGATCACCGGTGCTTCCGGTGAACACTAAATATTCTAGAGTGCCGAGAATATCCGGAAGGGGTGCATTGCTGAGAGCATCGATTAGAGAAGAAGAGGAAATAGCTAACAGTTGAAACAACTGACCATTAGAAGTGATAGTGAATAGGGGAAAAACTTATCGGGGTTCAGTCTAAAAAGGTTAAACATATCACTCTGTAAAATAAACTAATTAGGTTAGGATAGGGATTGGAAGTAGTAAAATAGTTTAATTACTCTTAGGGAATCAATTGAGCTCTGCTATAAAAGTCAAAGAGGAAGTAAAAGAGACATACTAATATTAGAAGATGCTGTTATGGCAGTGTTGGGAAGAGATGCATGGTGTAAATTTAAGTGTTCAATCAGAGGCATACTGACTGTCTGGTAGAATATTTTAAGAAGTAGGGTTTTTTGGGAATCATTTGCTTAAAAGATAATATCATAGGAAGGATGATAATGTATTAGATTACATGTTAGACAATCTGTCTGGGAAAAAAATTAATAGGGGTGACTGTTATTTTGGGTTACATTCTTACACTAAGAGATTTGAGGTTAGGCTAAAAGGTGTTTAGTCGGTTTTGCCAAGTCTGTGTGTAATGAGTCAGAAGCAGGTGGGGAACTTTCCCAATCACATATTCTAAAAATTTGGTGGTAAGAGATTTTGTCCATAAGTCAGGGGGAAAGGTTTTAAATGTTATGAGAGAAAAGATTAGATTAAAATAAGTTAGGGGTAGGATAGGTTGAAAGAACTCTGAGACAGTAAGCTAAGTTTCAAAGTTAGTAGTAAGACAGAGAGAGAACAGTGAGGAAGGACATTTTAAAGTTTAGTGGGAAGATATGGTAGGAGTTTAAATCGGTTAGGAGCAGATGCATTGAGAAAGTATGTGTTGCTGAATGATTTGAGGGTGATTGAGTATCTATATTTACAGTTTCCAGTAGGGAGATCAAGGTCATTATAGGTGTATTTTGTTATAATCAGGAGGTTTAAAGTTTAGAGGTAGAACTGAAAGGGGGAAAAAGTGACACTAGTGGGGATGGATGGAAGTACAAGGAAGGAGTTCAAAGTCTTGGGGGAAAACTAGGAGTAAATAAGGACATTAACACTTCAGTCTATTAGAACAACAGGGAGAAGCAATTTAACTCTTTCAACATTGATAGGTATTAAAGTCATAAACATATTGCATTTGATTATAAGGGAACCAATACAGCACCAATTTTAGGGGGAAAAATACTTATTAGGGTTTAAGATGGGGACGTTTCTCTCATATGGAGAGATAATTATGGAGAATAAGTATTGTTATCAGGACCAGGAGTAGAAGGAGGTATAGTTTGGAATAGGGTTAGGAGTGACTGTTCACTTATGTTGCGTAATATTATAGAGAAAGGTTAGGGAGAATATATGTGTACTTATTTAGGGCAAGCATTAGAATTTGTTTCGGTTAGGAATTATTGGTTAAAGGGCAATGTAATTCATAAAGTAACGCTTATAATGGAAGATTTGAAGTCTGTAGAAGTTTTCACAGTCATTGAGGGAGTTCAGGAGGAGTAGAACTGAATGGACAGTAGTCACTCCAACAGTAGATAATACACAGAGGATAATGGGAAATTTTGCACTAGAAGTAATTAGGGTTGATACAGCAGCTAAATCAACTACTTTAAGGGTAACTTTGGAAGGGATTAATGATACTATGGCAATAGCAAATATAGGAGTATGATACTGACAACAATTGTTCTGAAATTAAAGAGGTAGCAAGAGGGACTCAGGAGGTTATGGTACGAATGGGGTTAAAATAGAGCAGATAGAAACAATATAGATTAATCTGAAATGGAGAATAGAGATTCATCATGGAAGCTGCAGTATGGGGTCTTTTGATTTTGATGACAGAGGGGGGGGGCATCTGATCAGTGCTGCTCGTTCCTCTGTTGTGAAAATTAGAGATAGATTAACTCATTCTGTAGGGTCAGTGAGGAATCTTGAGGGTTGATGTCTGTTGGGGATGCCAGCCCAAGACGTGTTAGACGGTCGCGCGGCCTCTGACGGGTGTGGGTAAATGTTATGCTTTGTCATGACTGTGGTATCGGCAACAGTCATTGACCGATAAAATAATGTTGTTGTCAAAACAGTAGGGTTTAAGTGTTCTTGGGTGAAAAGATTACCCTATGAGCATTGGTTAGAGAGAAAGTAAAATCAGGTAATTGCAAACTCTGAAGTATTCAGGTGAAATATTGAGGGATAAAAGTGGTGTTTATTCTAATAAAACATATGAGGAAAGATTAGATTGGGATGTTAGATGATAACTTTGGATAAGCATGACCTTAAGGGTAGTAATGACAAATAATAGGTTACTTTTTATATATCAGGTAGTAAGAAGAGCAGGACTTTGATGGTTAAAAGATTAGCTTTTGACTGACAATGTGACTATGGGAATTTTAGAGGATGAGGGGAAATTATGATAGAGTATATTCTTACCCTATGGGGATAGGATGTTGTTACAGGTCAACGTTGAGGCTTCCATATGAGGTTTTACCATTATAAGAGGGATAGCATTGGATACAGCTAAATCTAGGGTTAAAAGGGTGACATTACATTTACATTTCAGTCATTTAGCAGACACATGGCGACATGTCATAGTCTTCAAGCCTATCATTGAAGAATAAGTTTAAGGGAGAAGGGGGGACTTCATTCATGGTATGGTGTAACATTTGGGAAGATAATATTGATAAATATTAGTGTATTCCTGTGAGTCCAGATAGTTTAGATAATATAAGGGAAGCATTTGAAAGGATTTGGTTGCAAGATCAATTAGGCCAGTAGGGGCAGTGATGGGTCAGATTCTAGTAGTTTAAGCTTTGATAACACTGTGTGATGTTTGTACTGACTTTTGAGAAAGTTATGAGATTGAGATAGGTTGGAGAAGTGGTGCCTGGAGACAACACTCAGATGCCGGTGTGGACTGTTCCTGATCTGGATAAAGATGGACAAGTGGAACTGAGGGATAAATATCATTTTGGATTATTTTATGATTTTTCAAATTGGTTTTTCAATATTAGTATAATTTTTAGTATGATTTATGAATCAAAGGGGGGAATGGATAATGTGATTCATGCATCATTTATGTATTATTTTTTAAATTCTTAGGTGAAATAGAGGTTTAATTTGAAAGTGGTTGTTTTGCAAAGGATACTGTTTGGTCGTTTATTTTCTTGTCATTCCAGAAGCATGTGGGAGAAGCATGTGGAGATTGGAATACTCAAACAAAGACAATATGACTGGAGGAGAGGAAACAAGGAGGGTGTGGCTGATTCCATCATCAACAAGTCCATTGGAAGAGGACACTACAGGAAGAGGAAGTGTAGTGGACTACATTCCAGTGTCTGCAATGAAATATAGACATATTTGATGTGTAATACATAATTGTGTCATATTCTTAGGTATTGATTTTAGTAGAATTATGTTTGATGTTATTGAATGCAGATGAGGATCGTAGATGCTTTTGTTTATTTCGATGGGGTTAGGGACAGAATGTTTAAGCAGGGAGAGATTCCCTTTCAGGTCCTATGGGTTGACCAGCCTGAGAGTGGATATTTATGGATAGGATTTTGTTTACATGGGTATGTAATTACATCATAGTTTCAAATGCATTTACATGAGTTATGAGGTTATCTGGAGTACCGACGGTGGTTGCCTGGGGCAGAGGGACGGTGAGAGAATTTTACTGTCTTGATTGATATGGATGGATGGCTGCTGGACAGTTTTTCGCTCTCACACTCCATAGATATTTATTCATAATTCATAGTAATGTGTTCATACTTCATAAACAGTTGTTCATATGTCATAGTAATGTATTTACACTCCATAGAGATTTCTTCATGGGTCATAGTAATGTATTCACACTTCATAAACAGGTATTTCATAGAAAGGTATTTACACTCTAGAGGAGAATGTTTTTGGGTTTAAGGTTAAGAATATTCAATGAGATAAATGGTTAATAGTCATAATCTTATTCTGTTTGTTTTCGAGACGTTTATTTCGTCTCGAAAGGGGGGAATATCGTATCTGAAGATTATGCCTTTGTTAAATGTTTTTCATGACGAAATGGAATGTTGGTTGTTCAGGCCAAAGGGGGGATGTTTTATGATGTTATTTGAAATGTGCCGCTTGGAGGGTGACGCCCGAGGGGAGACTGGTGATTGGCCAGAAGAGGGAGTAGCCCCTCCCTTTGCATTGGTTATAAATAGGAGTTAAACGATGAGACGACAGAACGGCCATAACAATCTGGGAGGCGTTCTCCAGGCAACGCGTGTCTGTGAAAAACTTCTGACACGATGCAGCATAACGGACTTTTTGTTCATCAGCAATATTACCACCATTCATCATATACGACAACATCCTGCCCTCTGTCTCTAGTCATGGCAGGACATCATTCCCAGACAACCTGCCCTCTGTCTCTAGTCATGGCAGGACATCATTCCCAGACAACCTGCCCTCTGTCTCTAGTTATGTCAGGACATCATTCCCAGACAACCTGCCCTCTGTCTCTAGTCATGGCAGGACATCATTCCCAGACAACCTGCCCTCTGTCTCTAGTCATGTCAGGACATCATTCCCAGACAACCTGCCCTCTGTCTCTAGTTATGTCAGGACATCATTCCCAGACAACCTGCCCTCTGTCTCTAGTCATGTCAGGACATCATTCCCAGACAACCTGCCCTCTGTCTCTAGTCATGTCAGGACATCATTCCCAGACAACCTGCCCTCTGTCTCTAGTTATGTCAGGACATCATTCCCAGACAACCTGCCCTCTGTCTCTAGTCATGGCAGGACATCATTCCCAGACAACCTGCCCTCTGTCTCTAGTCATGTCAGGACATCATTCCCAGACAACCTGCCCTCTGTCTCTAGTTATGTCAGGACATCATTCCCAGACAACCTGCCCTCTGTCTCTAGTTATGTCAGGACATCATTCCCAGACAACCTGCCCTCTGTCTCTAGTTATGTCAGGACATCATTCCCATACAACCTGCCCTCTGTCTCTAGTTATGGCAGGACATCATTCCCATACATAACAAGAATACATAACAAGATGTTTTCATGTTTTATTCAAAGTGAAGGATCCCTTACAAACACTCCCTTTAGATTGAAGAATTCCGCTAAGAGAATGTGTGTCATGATTTAACTGGATAGAACCCAAATGCAGACAACTACACCAAGCCAGGGAAGGTTTAACAGGTTTATTTACAATGTTCAATAGTCCAGGTTTCCAATAGCAGGGGAATAGCAAGTCCAGGTTACAGGGAGGGTAACAGATCCAGGTCAGGGCAGGGGTGGTACCGTAATGTCCTAGTGTCCGTGATGAGTCCAAGAGGGAGGTCCGGTAGTGGAAAGCAGGATGGTGGTGGCAGGAGTGAAGCGGAGGCAGGAGTCAGGTTCTAATCATCTGTGGCACAGGAGAAAATAAAATAGAACAGGCCAAAAACATAAAGAGCGAAAACAAACAGGTTGAGTCGACAGCGAGACTAACATGGTCGTCTTGACTATGATCTGACGATGAGTGGCAAGTTTGACCGGGTCTTAAAGGCTGAGGTGATTATGGTGAATGAGCTGCAGCTGGAACCCTGACTCCCGCACACCAGACTTCACTCCTGCAATCAAGGACAGACAGAGGGGAGGGGGAGAGCAGAGAGAGAGCTACCTAGCAGCAGTAGGCCTAACAGTACCCCCCCCTCTACGGACGCCACCTGGCGACCGACAGGGTTTATCAGGATGTAACCTATGAAACTCACGGACCAGAGCAGGATCCACAATGAAGCTCCTGGGCACCCAGGAACGTTCCTCAGGACCATAACCCTCCCAATCCACCAGGTACTGGAAACCACGACCCCGGCGGCGAACATCCAGAAGTCGCCAGACAGTGTAGACCGGACCCCCACCCACGATCCTGGGCGGAGGAGGGGGACGAGAGGGCGGGCACAGAGGGCTAACCGACACAGGCTTAATCTGGGAAACATGAAAGGTGGAATGAACCCGTAGGGAGGCAGGAAGCTGTAGCTTAACCGCGCAGGGGTTAACAATAGACAGTATCTTGAACGGTCCTATAAAACGAGGCGCCATCTTCTTAGACTCCACTTTCAATGGAAGGTCACGTGATTTAAGCCATACCTCTTGACCAGGAGAGTAACCGGGAGCCTGGGACCGGTGACGGTTGGCTTGCCTCTGCATGTACGCCGAAGCTCGGGACAGAGCTACCCTGGCCTTCCTCCAGACCTTGAAGCAGCGGCGCATGTGGGACTGCACCGAGGGTACCGCCAGTTCCCTCTCTTGAGAAGGGAACAGGGGAGTTTGATAACCCAGAGCACACAGAAAGGGAGACAAACCAGAGGAAGCGTTAGTCAAGGTGTTATGAGCATATTCCACCCAGGGGAGCATGGAGCTCCATGACCCAGGGTTAGACCCTGTGACACAGCGGAGAGCGGTCTCCATCTCCTGGTTCGCTCTCTCGGCTTGCCCGTTGGTCTGGGGGTGATATCCAGAGGACAGGCTGGATGTAATGCCCAAAGCTTTACAGAAAGCCTTCCAAACCTGGGAGACAAACTGGGGACCCCTGTCAGAGACAATATCCGTGGGTAGACCATGAGAGCGGAACACATGTTCAACCAAAATATCAGCCGTTTCTCTGGCAGTGGGCAGTTTAGGTAGGGCCAAAAAATGAGCAAACTTAGAAAAACGATCAATCACAGTAAGAATGACAGTCTTTCCAGACGAGGGGGGAAGTCCAGTGACAAAATCCAAGGCAATGTGGGACCAGGGCCGGCTGGGTATAGGCAGAGGTCTTAGATGACCAGCGCTGGCCTGGGTGGAGTTCTTACTACGTGCACATACCGTACAAGCAGCAATGAAGGCTCGAGTGTCCGCCTCCATCCTGGGCCACCAGAACTTCCGTCGCACAAAGTCAAGGGTCCGAGTAACTCCAGGGTGACAGGTAAGGGGAGACGAGTGAGCCCACTGAAGTACCTGGGAGCGAACAGACTCAGGGACAAACAACCGGTTAGGAGGACCGCTCCCAGGGTCAGCTTGATGATGTTGAGCCTGTCTAACAATCCCTTCGATGTCACATGTAATGGCCGCAATACTGCAGGTAGGAGGCAAGATGGGTTCAGGGTTACTACCAGTATCAACAGCAGAAAAAACACGAGACAGGGCGTCAGGCTTGACGTTGCGTGAACCAGGACGGTAAGACAGAGAAAAATTGAATCTACCAAAAAATAGTGCCCACCTGGCTTGACGGGGGTTGAGCTGCTTCGCTGACTGGATGTATGCCAGATTCTTATGATCCGTCCAAACGATGAAGGGTTGTTCCGCCCCCTCCAGCCAATGCTGCCACTCTTCGAGAGCCAGCTTCACGGCGAGCAGTTCACGATTGCCAACATCATAATTCCTCTCTGCCTGAGAAAGTTTCCGTGAAAGGAAAGCACAGGGATGCAGTTTGTTATCTTCCGGTGAACGTTGTGACAACACCGCACCTACCCCAGTGTCGGATGCATCCACCTCCACGACAAACTGGCGGTCGGGGTCCGGCTGCATCAGAATGGGAGCCGAGGCGAAGCGATGTTTCAGTTCTTCAAACGCTGCTTCGGCCCCTTCATTCCAAGCGAACGGTCGTGCGATGGAGGTGAGAGCGGTGAGTGGCGCCGCAATGCGGCTGTAGTCCTTGATGAACCTCCTGTAGAAGTTCGCAAACCCCAGGAATCGTTGAAGTTGTTTGCGGGTGGAGGGGGCTGGCCAGTCCGTGACAGCAGAGATCTTAGCTGGGTCCATCCGCAACTCCCCCTGAGCTATAATGTAACCCAAAAAAGAGGTCTCAGACACATGAAATTCACATTTCTCCATCTTCACAAACAGTTTGTTCTCCAACAACCTTTGCAACACCTGGCGCACATGCAGTTCGTGTTCCTGGAAGGACTCTGAAAAAATCAGGATATCATCCAGATAGACAAAAACTAACCGATTCAACATGTCCCGAAGGACATCATTGACTAGTGCCTGAAAAACGGCAGGGGCATTGGACAACCCAAAAGGCATAACCAGGTACTCAAAATGTCCCAAAGGTGTGTTGAAGGCAGTCTTCCATTCATCACCTTTACGAATGCGCACCAGGTGATACGCATTTCGTAGATCCAGTTTAGTGAAGATAGTTGCACCATGAAGGAGGGGAAAAGCAGAGTTAATTAAAGGCAGAGAATATTTGTTCTTAATGGTGATGTTGTTAAGTCCACGGAAATCAATACAGGGTCTGAGGGTCTTATCCTTCTTAGCAACAAAAAAGAATCCCGCTCCTACAGGTGACGAGGAAGGACGAATAATACCTGCCGCCAAGGAGTCCCGAATGTAGTTCTCCATAGCCTCCGTCTCCGGGCAGGAGAGATTGTACAGGCGACTGCTGGGGAGAGGGGCTCCTGGCTGGAGGTCAATGGCGCAGTCGTAAGGCCGGTGAGGAGGAAGAGAAGTAGCTCTGTGTTTGCAGAAAACGGATGCCAGGTCATGATACACGTCAGGGACAGCAGAAAGATCTATGGACTCCAGTGGAGGTTGAGGCACAGTGCTGGCAGGGGTCTGAGCAGAACACAAACAATTCACATGACAAAATGTGCTCCATGAAACAATTCTACCGGTCACCCAATCAATGTGTGGATTGTGTCTTATGAGCCAGGGGATACCAAGGACCAGGGGGGTCTGTGGGCAGTCAATTATATGGAATTGAATGTTCTCCTGATGATTACCCGACACTCTGAGACAAACAGGAACAGTCTGATGAGTAATACGGGTCAACAATTGTCCATTTAGACCCTTAGCCTGCAGCGGACGGTCCATAGGAACAGTCTCCAAATCCATTTGTTGAGCCAACTCTCGATCCAAAAAGCTTTCATCGGCACCAGAGTCAACCAGCGCACTAACAGAGAAATTCTGGGACTGCCACTGGAGGGATGCCTGGAGCAGAATGCGGGGAGAAGAGGAAGAATCCGCTGCTCGGCTCACCAAAACTTCTCCCAATAATGATGAGCCGGCCCTTTTCCCGGACAAACTGGGCAGGAAGGAACGAAATGACCAGCTTCTCCACAATACAGGCAGACCCGAGCCTGAATACGACGTGCACGCTCCTCTGAGGACAACCGTGCACGACCCACCTCCATGGCTTCGGGTTCAGTGCTCCTCGTATCGACTCGGGAAGACTCGGCTTCCTCCGTAGGGAAGATGCGGGGAGGGGTTTGTTGACGACAGACCAGTTGCTTGGAACTAACACTCCTCTCCCGGCGGCGCTCCCGAATCCGATTATCCAACCTGATGGTGAGTGAAATAAGATTATCCAGCGTAGACGATACATCATATGACACCAACTCATCTTTTAACGTCTCAGACAAAGCATTGATGAACACTCCTTGTAATGCCTCGTCATTCCAACCGCTCACTGCCGCTAAAGTCCGAAACTCCACTGCCATCTCCGCCACACTGCGAACCCCCTGCCGAAGAGACAACAACCGTTTCGCAGCCTCCTTGCCCCGTACGGGGTGGTCAAAAACCTTCCTCATCTCAGTGGAGAAGGCCACGTAAGCGTTGCAAATGTCCGACTGACTCTCCCAGACCGCGGATCCCCAGGCACGAGCGGAACCGCTAGTAGAGTTGATAAGGTAGGCAATACGGGCTCTTTCTGAGGCGTAGGTGAGGGGCTGTTGTTCAAACACTAACGAGCATTGAGTCAAAAATTCACCACAGGTTCCCATGTTCCCATCATAGCGCTCTGGAGCAGGAACAAAAGGCTCTCTGATCTGGGCTGGAGGGCCAGGAAAAAAAGGTGGAGCAGGAGAAGGGGCAGTTTGTATGCCATACCCGAGGGTTGCATTATTAACTTGGGTAGTAAGGGCAGACACTTGATTGGTGAGTAATTGAACCTGATTAAACAGCACCTGACTGTTCTCAGCAATAGTCTTAACCAGGGTATCATGTTGGCCAAGTAAAATGTCCTGATTGGCTATGGCAGTCCGAATTTGAGTGCACTCTGGGGTGGTATCCGAGCTACTGTCTGCTGGGTTCATGTTGGTCAGATCATACTGTCATGATTTAACTGGATAGAACCCAAATGCAGACAACTACACCAAGCCAGGGAAGGTTTAACAGGTTTATTTACAATGTTCAATAGTCCAGGTTTCCAATAGCAGGGGAATAGCAAGTCCAGGTTACAGGGAGGGTAACAGATCCAGGTCAGGGCAGGGGTGGTACCGTAATGTCCTAGTGTCCGTGATGAGTTCAAGAGGGAGGTCCGGTAGTGGAAAGCAGGATGGTGGTGGCAGGAGTGAAGCGGAGGCAGGAGTCAGGTTCCAATAATCTGTGGCACAGGAGAAAATAAAATAGAACAGGCCAAAAACATAAAGAGCGAAAACAAACAGGTTGAGTCGACAGCGAGACTAACATGGTCGTCTTGACTATGATCTGACGATGAGTGGCAAGTTTGACCGGGTCTTAAAGGCTGAGGTGATTATGGTGAATGAGCTGCAGCTGGAACCCTGACTCCCGCACACCAGACTTCACTCCTGCAATCAAGGACAGACAGAGGGGAGGGGGGAGAGCAGAGAGAGAGCTACCTAGCAGCAGTAGGCCTAACAATGTGTGTGTGTGTGTTTGTGTGTGTGTTTGTGTGTGTGTGTGTGTGTGTATGACTGTAGCTGTTTGACATTCATCCCTTCATCTCCCCATCCCTTCATCCCTTCATCTCCCCATCCCTTCATCTCCCCATCCCTTCATCCCTTCATCTCCCCATCCATTCATCCCTTCATCTCCCCATCCTTTCATCTCCCCATTCCTTCATCTCCCGATCCATTCATCTCCCCATCCCTTTGTCTCCCCATCCCTTCATCTCCCCATCCATTCATCCTTTCATCTCCCCATCCCTTCATCTCCCCATCCATTCATCCCTTCATCGCCGCATCCCTTCATCTCCCTATCCCTTCATCCCTTCATCTCCCCATCCCTTCATCCCTTCATCTCCCCATCCCTTCATCTCCCCATCCCTTCATCTCCCCATCCCTTCATCTCCCCATCCCTTCATCCCTTCATCTCCCCATCCCTTCATATCCCCATCCCTTCATCTCCCCATCCCTTCATCCCTTCATCTCACCATCCCTTCATCCCTTCCTCTCCCCATCCCTTCATCTCCCCACCACTTCATCCCTTCATCTCCCCATCCCTTCATCTCCCCATCCCTTCATCCCTTCATCTCCCCATCCCTTCATCTCCCCATCCCTTCATCCCTTCATCTCCCCATCCTTTTATGCCTTCATCTCCCCATCCTTTCATCTCCCCATCCCTTCATCTCCCCATCCATTCATCTCCCCATCCCTTCATCTCCCCATCCCTTCATCCCTTCATCTCCCCATCCCTTCATCTCCCCATCCCTTCATCCCTTCATCTCTCCATCACTTCATCCCTTCATCTCCCCATCCCTTCATCTCCCCATTCCTTCATCTCCCCATCCCTTCATATCCCCATCCCTTCATCTCTCCATCACTTCATCCCTTCATCTCCCCATCCTTTCATCCCTTCATCTCCCCATCCCTTCATCCCTTCATCTCCCCACCCCTTCATCTCCCCATCCCTTCATCCTTTCACCTCCCATCCTTTCATCCCTTCATCTCCCCATCCTTTCATCTCCCATCCCTTCATCTCCCATCCCTTTATCTCCCATCCTTTCATCTCCCCATCCCTTCATATCCCCATTCATTCATCCCTTCATCTCTGCGTCCCCTCATCTCCTCATCCCTTCATCTCCCCATCCCTTCATCCATTCATCTCCCCATCCCTTCATCTCCCCATCCCTTCATCCCTTCATCTCCTCATCCCTTCATCTCCCATCTCTTCATCCCTTCATCTCCCATCCCTTCATCTCCCATCCCTTAATCTCCTCATCCCTTCATCCCTTCATCTCCCCATCCCTTCATCCCTTCATCTCCCCATCCCTTCATATCCCCATCCCTTTATCTCCCCATCCCTTCATCCCTTCATTTGCCCATCCCTCATCTCCCATCCATTCATCTCCCATCCCTTCATCTTCCATCCCTTCATCTCCCCATCCCTTCAACTCCTCATCCCTTCATCCCTTCATCTCCCCATCCCTTCATCTCCTCATCACTTGATCTCCCCATCCCTATATCATCTCTCTCTCTCTCTCTCCTATCTCTCTCTCTCTCTCTCTCTCTCTCTCTCTCTTCTCTCTCTCCCTCTCTCTCTCTATCTCTCTCTCTCTCTCCCTGCCTCTCTCTCTCTCTCTCTCTCTCTCTCTCTCTCTCTCTCTCTCTCTCTTTCTCTCTCTCTCACTCCCTGCCTCACTCTCTCTCTCTCTCTCTCCCTGCCTCTCTCTCTCTCTCTCTCTCTCTCTCTCTCTCTCTCTCTCTCTCTCTCTCTCCTCTCTCTTCTCTCTCTCTCTCTCTCTCTCTCTCTCTCTCTCTCTCTCTCTTTATCTTTCCTTTTTTATCTTTCTCTCCACAGGTGCTGGAAGCATTAGACAGTCAATAAATTACATTTCATAAGGCTCTGTAATTTGTGTGTGTCTGTCTCTAGTTATGTCAGGACATCATTCCCAGACAACCTGCCCTCTGTCTCTAGTCATGTCAGGACATCATTCCCAGACAACCTGCCCTATGTCTCTAGTCATGTCAGGACATCATTCCCAGACAACCTGCCCTCTGTCTCTAGTTATGTCAGGACATCATTCCCAGACAACCTGCCTCTGTCTCTAGTTATGTCAGGACATCATTCCCAGACAACCTGCCCTCTGTCTCTAGTTATGTCAGGACATCATTCCCAGACAACCTGCCCTCTGTCTCTAGTCATGTCAGGACATCATTCCCAGACAACCTGCCCTCTGTCTCTAGTTATGTCAGGACATCATTCCCAGATAACCTGCCCTCTGTCTCTAGTCATGGCAGGACATCATTCCCAGACAACCTGCCCTCTGTCTCTAGTTATGTCAGGACATCATTCCCAGACAACCTGCCCTCTGTCTCTAGTTATGTCCGGACATCATTCCCAGACAACCTGCCCTCTGTCTCTAGTCATGGCAGGACATCATTCCCAGACAACCTGCCCTCTGTCTCTAGTTATGTCAGGACATCATTCCCAGACAACCTGCCCTCTGTCTCTAGTTATGTCAGGACATCATTCCCAGACAACCTGCCCTCTGTCTCTAGTCATGTCAGGACATCATTCCCAGACAGCCTGCCCTCTGTCTCTAGTCATGGCAGGACATCATTCCCAGACAACCTGCCCTCTGTCTCTAGTTATGTCAGGACATCATTCCCAGACAACCTGCCCTCTGTCTCTAGTCATGTCAGGACATCATTCCCAGACAACCTGCCCTCTGTCTCTAGTCATGTCAGGACATCATTCCCAGACATAACAAGAATACATAACAAGATGTTTTCATGTTTTATTCAAAGTGAAGGATCCCTTACAAACACTCCATTTGAAGATTGAAGAATTCCGCTAAGAGAATGTGTGTGTGTGTGTGTGTGTTTGTGTGTGTGTTTGTGTGTGTGTGTGTGTGTATGACTGTAGCTGTTTGACATTCCTTCAGAATGTGTTTGATACCACGCATCCATACAACTGTAACAGTTTGATATTCATGTTTAAAGAAATTGAAGGATTTCCTACACTCCTTTTCCAGAACCACGGAACACGAGAGATAGGGTGTAAATTATGGAGATCGATGACTCGCTGTACGCCTGCTAACGTTTAACACACTTTGATACACTACAACTATTTTTTAACAGTTAAATCTAACGAAAGAGGACAGAGAGAGAGAGAGAGAGAGAGAGAGAGAGAGAGAGAGAGAGAGAGAGAGAGAGTTAATAAGCACAATGTCTTGAGTAAAAGCCAAATTGGATTTATACCAAAACATTGCATGACCGATCATATTTACACCCTACACACCCTGATAGATAAACATGTCCACCAAAATAATTCCAAAATATAAGCTTGCTTTATCGACTTCCAAAAACCATTTGATTCTATTTGGCATACAGGACTGTTCTACAAAGTTATTGAAAGTGGTGTAGGGGGTAAAACGTATGACATAATTAAATAAATATATATACTGGCAATATGTGCAGCATCAAAATTGGCAAGAAAATAACAGAATTCTTTAACCAGGGGCGGGGTCTTTGCCAGGGTTGCAATCTGAGCCCTGCACTCTTCAATATTTACATCAACGAATTGGCCACTATTCTAGAAAAATCCCCAGCCACTGGTGTTAGTCTCCACAATTCAGAGGTTAAACGCTTGCTCTTCGCAGATGACCTATGCCTGCTGTCACCCACAGCACATGGCCTACAGCAGAGCCTGGACCTGCTAGAGCAGTACTGACAGGCCTGGGCCCTGGCAGTAAACCCCAAAAATACTAAAATAATGATTTTCCAGAGAAGATCTCAGGGAATTAGACCAAAGTTCTCAATTGGTACAAAATACACTACAATTACTTAGGTTCAAAAATAAGCTCAACTGGACACCTAAATGAGGAAGTGAATGAACTGAGAGAGAAAGCACGCAGGGCATTCTACGCCATTAGAAAACAAATTCAAATTGAAATACCTATTAAAATTTGGCTAAAACTAATTGAATGTGTCATTGAACCAATTGCACTTTATGGCAGCGAGGTGTGGGGTCCACTTGCAATACAAGACTTCACCCAATGGGACAAACACCCCATTGAAACCCTGCATGCAGAGTTCTGTAAGATTCTCCTAGATGTCCAGAGGAAAACTACAAATAATGCATGCAGGGCAGAATTAGGCGAATATCCACTAATAATAAAAACTCAAAAAAGAGCAATTAAGTTTAGGAAATATCTAAAATACAGTGACCTCCTCTCATATCATTACCAAGCCCTGCAATGCCAAGAGCTGAGCAAAGAAAAGAGTCCCCTCATCCAGCTGGTCCTGGGGCTGAGTTCACAAACCTGTTCTACTAACTCACTGAAGCCTCAGGACCAGAACATCCAATCAATCAGAATAAACCAAATTACAACACAGTCAAAACAAAACTACTTTACTTATTGGGAAACACAAGCACAAGCATAAAGCAAAATGCAGTGCTATTTGGCCCTGAATCGTCAGTACACAGTGGCAAACTATTTTACCATGGTTACTGATCAAAACCTTAGAAAAACCTTCACAAAGTACAGGCTCAGTGAGCACAGCCTTGCCATTGAGAAGAGTAGACACAGGAAAACCTGGCTCCCTGAAGAGGAAAGGCTGTGCAACCACTGCCCCACAGCAGAACCTGAGACAGAGCTGCATTTCCTGACAAAATTTCAAAAATGTAAAACAATTAGAGAGTGTCATTTCCCCAAATTTGAAACCTTTATTCAAGGTTTCAAAGACCTCTCTGATGAGAATAGGCTACCGTCCTGTTGGGGGAGGACGCAGAGAGCTGTGGATTGGTAGCGCACTACTTTGCTGCCTGCCATTGTGACGAGGTGTGAATAAAGGAGTCAGGCGCAAAAGGTAAAACACCGAAGACCAGAGTTTATATCGTTTACATAAATCAAACGCTCCCAGTGTGAAAACGAAACAAGGGAAAATAATCCACCTTGGCAAGTACAAATAGAAGGGTAGCTCAACCGAGCTCCTCGCTCTCACAATGAAACAATCACTCACAAAGACAAGGGGAACAGAGGGAACACTTATACACATACTAATTAGGGGAATGAGCACCAGGTGTGTGTGATTGACAAGACAAGACATGACAAGTGGAGTGATGAGAATGGGATCGGCAGTAGCTAGTAAGCCGGTGACGACGAACGCCGAAACCTGCCTCAACAAGGAGGCGAGGCAGCCTCGGCGGAAGTGGTGACACTACCCCCCCCCCCCCCCCTTGACGCGCGGCTCCAGCCATGCGCCGACCCCGGCCTCGGGGATGGCCAGGAGGACGCGGAGCAGGGCGAGTCAGATGGCGACGGTGGAAATCCCTCTACAGGGAGGGATCGAGGATGTCCCTCCTTGGGACCCAGCACCGTTCCTCCGGACCGTACCCCTCCCACTCCACGAGATACTGAAGGCCCCCCACCCGACGCCTCGAATCCAGTATGGAACGGACCGAGAACGCCGGGGCCCCCTCGATGTCCAGAGGAGGTTGAGGAACCTCCCGCACCTCAGACTCCTGGAGTGGACCAGCTACCACCGGCCTGAGGAGAGACACATGAAACGAGGGGTTAACACGGTAATCAGGGGGGAGTAACAACCTGTAAGTAACCTTGTTTATCCTCCTCAGGACTTTTAAACGGCCCCACAAACCACGGGCTCAGCTTTCGGCAGGGCAGGCGGAGGGGTAGATTCCGGGTCGAGAGCCAGACCCGATTCCCCGGTACGAAAACTGGGGCCTCCCTGCGGTGGCGGTCAGCGTTCGCCTTCTGACGACGCACGAGAGAGAGAGTGGAAGAGAGCGAGAGAGGGAGAGTTAAAAATCAAATGAACAATAAGTCATAGAGAATGTGCTGTGTTGTTCTGTCGTTCCTCTGTACTTTAATCTGACAGTGGATCACTGATACAGTGTAAAATCATTCCAGATTAAGATTATCATCACATTTTTCTACTCAATTAATGCAATCACTGCCTGCTCCCCCCCTCACTCTCTCTTTCTCCCTCTCTCTCCCTCTCTCTCTCTCTCTTTCTCCCTCTCTCTCTCTCCTCTCTCTCTCTCTCTCTCTCTCTCTACTCGCCATACTCGCTCTCCTTTCTGTCTCTCTATCTCCTTTCTCTGTCTCTCTATCGCTCTCTCACTCTCCTTACTCTCTCTCACGCTCTCTCCCCTCCCCCCCGCTATCTCTCTCTCCCTGTCTTTCATACCTCTATCTCTCTCTCCCTGTCTTTCATACCGCTATCTCTCTCTCCCTGTCTTTCATACCTCTATCTCTCTCTCCCTGTCTTTCATATCTCTTTCTTTCTCTCTCTCTCTGTCGCAGGACAGAAACTCTACAGTAGTTACAGATAGTTCAGGTCTTCACAGTAGATTTTCCTCTCTAAGTATAGCCTCCAACACATTGACTAGACAGACATAACCAGAACACTACATCAACATGGATCAGATTAGATAATATCCATCCTTAGGATTTATATTAGCATCTCTATTAGCATATATATTAGCATCTCTATTAGGATCTATATTAGCATCTCTATTAGGATCTGTATTAGCATCTCTATTAGCATCTCTATTAGGATCTCTATTAGCATCTATATTAGCATCTCTATTAGGATCTCTATTAGCATCTATATTAGCATCTCTATTAGCATCTCTATTAGGATCTCTATTAGCTTCTATATTAGCATCTCTATTAGGTTCTCTATTAGCATCTATATTAGCATATGTATTAGCATCTCTATTAGGATCTCTATTAGCATCTATATTAGCATCTATATAAGCATATCTATTAGGATCTCTATTAGCATCTATATTAGCATCTCTATCAGGATCTCTATTAGCATCTATATTAGCAACTCTATTACGATCTCTATTAGGAGCTCTATTAGCATCTATATTAGCATCTCTATTAGGATCTCTATTAGGATCTCTATTAGCATCTATATTAGCATCTCTATTAGGATCTCTATCAGGATCTCTGTTAGGATCTCTATTAGGATCTATATTAGGATCTCTATTATTATATATATTAGGATCTCTATTAGGATCTCTATTAGCATCTCTATTATGATCTCTATTAGGATATCTATTAGCATCTCTATTATGATCTCTATCAGGATCTCTGTTATGATCTCTATTAGGAACTCTATTAGGATCTCTATCAGGATCTCTATTAGCATCTCTATCATGATCTCTATTAGGAACTCTGTTAGGATCTCTATCAGGATCTCTATCAGGATCTCTATTATAATCTCTATTATGATCTCTATCGGGATCTCTATTATGATCTCTATCAGGATCTCCATCAGGATCTCTATCAGGATCTCTATCAGGATCTATATTAGGATCTCTATTAGGATATATATTAGGATCTCTACATTTACATTTTACATTTACGTCATTTAGCAGACGCTCTTATCCAGAGCGACTTACAAATTGGTGCATTCACCTTATAGCCAGTGGGATAACCACTTTACAATTGTTATTATTTTTTATATATATATATATTTTTTTTGGGGGGGGGGGGGGGGGTAAGGGGGGGGGGTTAGAAGGATTACTTTATCCTATCCCAGGTGTTCCTTAAAGAGGTGGGGTTTCAAATGTCTCCGGAAGGTGGTGAGTGAATCCGCTGTCCTGGCGTCGTGAGGGAGCTTGTTCCACCATTGGGGTGCCAGAGCAGCGAACAGTTTTGACTGGGCTGAGCGGGAACTGTGCTTCAGCAGAGGTAGGGGAGCCAGCAGGCCAGAGGTGGATGAACGCAATGCCCTCGTTTGGGTGTAGGGACTGATCAGAGCCTGAAGGTACGGAGGTGCCGTTCCCCTCACAGCTCCGTAGGCAAGCACCATGGTCTTGTAGCAGATGCGAGCTTCAACTGGAAGCCAGTGTAGTGTGCGGAGGAGCGGGGTGACATGAGAGAACTTGGGAAGGTTGAACACCAGACGGGCTGCGGCATTCTGGATGAGTTGTAGGGGTTTAATGGCACAGGCAGGGAGCCCAGCCAACAGCAAGTTGCAGTAATCCAGACGGGAGATGACAAGTGCCTGGATTAGGACCTGTGCCGCTTCCTGTGTAAGGCAGGGTCGTACTCTCCGAATGTTGTAGAGCATGAACCTACAGGATCGGGTCACCGCCTTGATGTTAGCGGAGAACGACAGGGTGTTGTCCAGGGTCACGCCAAGGCTCTTCGCACTCTGGGAGGAGGACACAACAGAGTTGTCAACCGTGATGGCGAGATCATGGAACGGGCAGTCCTTCCTCGGGAGGAAGAGCAGCTCCGTCTTGCCAAGGTTCAGCTTGAGGTGGTGATCCGTCATCCATACTGATATGTCTGCCAGACATGCAGAGATGCGATTCGCCACCTGGTTATCAGAAGGGGGAAAGGAGAAGATTAGTTGTGTGTCGTCTGCGTAGCAATGATAGGAGAGGCCATGTGAGGATATGACAGAGCCAAGTGACTTGGTGTATAGCGAGAATAGGAGAGGGCCTAGAACTGAGCCCCGGGGGACACCAGTGGTGAGAGCACGTGGTGCGGAGACAGCTTCTCGCCACGCCACTTGGTAGGAGCGACCGGTCAGGTAGGACGCAATCCAAGAGTGAGCCGCGCCGGAGATGCCCAGCTCGGAGAGGGTGGAGAGGAGGATCTGATGGTTCACAGTATCAAAGGCAGCAGACAGGTCTAGAATGACAAGAGCAGAGGAGAGAGAGTTAGCTTTAGCAGTGCGGAGAGCCTCCGTGACACAGAGAAGAGCAGTCTCAGTTGAATGACCAGTCTTGAAACCTGACTGGTTTGGATCAAGAAGGTCATTCTGAGAGAGATAGCAAGAGAGTTGGCTAAAGACGGCACGCTCAATAGTTTTGGAGAGAAAAGAAAGAAGGGATACTGGTCTGTAGTTGTTGACATCAGAGGGATCGAGTGTTGGTTTTTTGAGAAGGGGTGCAACTCTCGCTCTCTTGAAGACGGAAGGGACATAGCCAGCGGTCAAGGATGAGTTGATCAGCGAGGTGAGGTAAGGGAGAAGGTCACCGGAGATGATCTGGAGAAGAGAGGAGGGGATAGGGTCAAGCGGGCAGGTTGTTGGGCGGCCGGCCATCACAAGTCGCAAGATTTTATCTGGAGAGAGAGGGGAGAAAGAAGTCAAAGCATAGGGTAGGGCAGTGTGAGCAGGACCAGCAGTGTCATTTGACTTAACAAACGAGGATCGGATGTCGTCAACCTTCTTTTCAAAATGGTTGACGGAGTCATCCACAGAGAGGGAGGAGGGGGGGGAGGGGGAGGAGGATTCAGCAGGGAGGAGAAGGTGGCAAAGAGCTTCCTAGGGTTAGAGGCAGATGCTTGGAATTTAGAGTGGTAGAAAGTGGCCTTAGCAGCAGAAACAGATGAAGAAAATGTAGAGAGGAGGGAGTGAAAAGATGCCATCTCTATTAGGATCTCTATTAGGATCTCTATTAGCATCTCTATTATGATATCTATTAGGATCTCTATCAGGGTCTCTATCAGGATCTCTATCAGGATCTCTATTATGATCTATATTATGATCTCTATCAGGATCTCTATTAGGATCTCTATCAGGATCTCTA
>NW_028162843.1:0-80000 GCF_964263955.1 Coregonus lavaretus
TCCCCCTCTCCACTACTCCATTCCATCCATGTCTCTCTGTCACTCACTCTCCTCCCTCTCCGTCTCCCCGTGCAGAAGATGATCCTGATAGGGGTCTGCCTTGCGGTCTCTCTGATCATCCTCATCATCTCTCTGGCTGTGGGGCTCAGTTAGGGAGCCACCGACATCCAGACCTTGGCCTGAGGGTGGGTGCCCCTCTGGGCTTGGAGAGGCCTGGTTAAGGGCCTTGTCACCTCCCTGGAGGATGGCTCCATGTCTTCCACACTCACCTAGCTCTCTGGTGGTCTGGTCTACCTTCACCCACCCTGGTTAAAAGAAGGTGTGTCAAAGACTGAAGAGCTGGAACACATAGTTACTGGGCAGACAGGTTCTGGAACACATAGTTACTGGGCAGACAGGTTCTGGAACACATAGTTACTGGGCAGACAGGTTCTGGAACACATAGTTACTGGGAAGACCGGTTCTGGAACACATAGTTACTGGGCAGACAGGTTCTGGAACACATAGTTACTGGGCAGACAGGTTCTGGAACACATAGTTACTGGGCAGACCGGTTCTGGAACACATAGTTACTGGGCAGACCGGTTCTGGAACACATAGTTACTGGGCAGACAGGTTCTGGAACACATAGTTACTGGGCAGACAGGTTCTGGAACACATAGTTACTGGGCAGACAGGTTCTGGAACACATAGTTACTGGGCAGACTGGTTCTGGAACACATAGTTACTGGGCAGACAGGTTCTGGAACACATAGTTACTGGGCAGACCGGTTCTGGAACACATAGTCACAGGGCAGACAGGTTCTGGAACACATAGTTACTGGGCAGACAGGTTCTGGAACACATAGTTACTGGGCAGACCGGTTCTGGAACACATAGTCACAGGGCAGACAGGTTCTGGAACACATAGTTACTGGGCAGACAGGTTCTGGAACACATAGTTACTGGGCAGACAGGTTCTGGAACACATAGTTACTGGGCAGACCGGTTCTGGAACACATAGTTACAGGGTAGACAGGTTCTGGATCACATAGTCACAGGGCAGACAGGTTCTGCTACTTCATGTTGAGGATATCCACACCCATAGAAATCCCATGAACACTACAGATAGATCTCAATAATTAGTGGTCCTTGGTAGAGCATGGCACTTGCAATGTCAGGATAGTGGGTTTGATTCCTGGGACCACCCGTACGTGAAATGGGCTGTAAGTTGCTTTGTATTAAAGTGTCTGGTAAATGTCCTGTATTATAATTGAATGATCTTTTTACCTGTTTGTGTCTGCAAGTCATCACCCTACATGTGACCCAGTCATGTTGTATGAGTGCTTCTGTGTTGTTGAAGGAGATGTTTTGCATGTTTTATAATCATGTTGATGTACTGTGCAGTGTATGAATCATTATCTATGACCACGATGATATAATCAACTACTGGCTGTACTACGTACTGTGCATGGCTTCTGTTTTCAGAGAAACCCTGTATTTAAACGAATAATAATACAGAATGTGGAAATTGCCCTAACTGACCCGTAGCACTCCAATACTGTCTGTGAGAATAATCTTAAGCGCTGTGTTCTGTTATTAATAACCCGTTGTTTAGGTGTTTATCTTTAACACATTTTTACTCTTCTCTTCACATGCTGCCTGGTATGTTTGTTTCTCTTTTTAAAATGTGCAGAAGAAAATCATGATCATTATTTGCTGTGTGATTCTGGGAATCGTCATTGCTTCTACTATTGGAGGATACCTAGGAATAGCCTGAGACATACACCAAAGGTCATGTCAGGAGCCAGGCACGCACGCATACACGCACGCACGCACGCACACAGGTCCACAAGTGGGGCCATTTTACCTGAATACAACATCATGTGTTCCTCAGCACGAAGCTCATTGTGATCAATTATACACACACCGTGTACAGGACAAGGATTGTAATTTCCGCATGAGTTCCTTTTTTTTTTTTTGTAAATGTGTGTTTCTGTAAAGTGTTTATCTGAGTGTTGAGTATTGTCAAAGATTTTGAAATGTTTCCAAAATGTATTTTTGAATAGGGATGTAAGAAACTAATGCTATACATACTAACACATTCCAAACTTCCAAATGTTGTGTTGAATCAGTTTTGAAACGCTGAATGTATTGTAACAACCCCACCACGTTGCAGTCTTTTCCTGACACGGTTGTTTTGATAACCAATGAACGGTTATAACCCAGGATCTGACGTCTGCTGAAAAGTCAGGAGTGTTTATTTTTTACTGTAATTCCTTAATCAGATATTACCGTAATCTTGTTGTCAGTAGGGTTTCTTTTTTACTATAATTTCTTCATTAGTTATTACTGTAATCGTGTTGTGTGACACAGACATAGACGCAGAAAGAAAAATATCTCAGCGCTGCAGAGACTCATACAGGACTAGTAAAGGCCCAGTGCACTACTTTTGTCCCCAAAATATTTGTTACAAATTGTTGTATTATAATAATTTGTTGTTGTTATTATTGTGATTTTTCAGGGGGTGCTGCAGAACCCTCAGCATCCCTATTTCCCGCGGCTAGTGACTGACAGTATACTATACATATTACACATTTTATATCATATATAATATAATCATATATAATATTAATATAATATTGTCATATATAATATAATACATCATATTATGTCATATGTAATATGTAATATAATCACAATACATTCATATAATAGTATGTCATATGTCATATAATCTTATAATATAATCATATTTAATATTAATGTAATATTATGTAATATGTAACATTATATTATGTGTGATAATGATGAGGCCAGTAAACTTGGACATTCTGCTCCTCTGGCCTCCATAGACCCTAACTCATAACACTGGCCTCCATAGACCCTAACTCATAACACTGGCCTCCATAGACCCTAACTCATAACACTGGCCTCTATAGACCCTTAACTCATAACACTGGCCTCCATAGACCCTAACTCATAACACTGGCCTCTATAGTCCCTAACTCATAACACTGGCCTCCATAGACCCTAACTCATAACACTGGCCTCTATAGACCCTTAACTCATAACACTGGCCTCTATAGACCCTTAACTCATAACACTGGCCTCCATAGACCCTAACTCATAACACTGGCCTCCATAGACCCTAACTCATAACACTGGCCTCTATAGACCCTTAACTCATAACACTGGCCTCTATAGACCCTTAACTCATAACACTGGCCTCTATAGACCCTAACTCATAACACTGGCCTCCATAGACCATAACTCATAACACTGGTCTCTATAGATTCTAACTCATAACACTGGCCTCTATAGACCCTTAACTCATAACACTGGCCTCTATAGACCCTTAACTCATAACACTAGCATGGTTTATTTCAAGATACGGTGACGTTGTGTTCTGTGGAAAACCAATGAAGAAAACTATATGGATGTAGGTTTGGTTGTTGTTCGTGAGATCGCCCCATGCAGAGCCTGGCAATGAGTCAGTATTATTGCATTTGTTATTTTGCTATGTCACATCCTATTCTGGAAGGTCAAGACCCTCATTTTAACTATCAACATCACAGTATCCCATAATGCCTTACCTACTGTACAATACTGCCTGCTGAATTCCAGTGTTGTGTGTGTGTGAGAGAGAGAGAGAGAGAGAGAGAGAGAGAGAGAGAGAGAGAGAGAGAGCATTTGAATGTCTGAAACCAATGTTTTTTGTGATTTGACTGAGGAATAGCATCTACCACTGCCAATGATTGTAAATATGCTGTTGAGATGGAGTCTAGACGGTTGCTCTCTATTTTGTTCTGCTTCTGTGAACCCCTGATATTTTAGGTTCCTGTTGAACTGCATTTTAGCTTTTAACAAACAAGGCTGGGATTCATTCAAACCCACCATAGCAATGTTTTATGCAATGTCTTTATTTACAGTATTCATCTTGTGTACACACACTTCTAATTCTGAAAAGTGAAAGCATACCTGTGAGGGGGGTCGCCCTGGTAGTAGTTGTAGGTTTTTATACAGTACCCAAGACCAGTCTGTGAGTTTATTTGACCATTTGAAAAAAAGGTTACTGTGTAAATACTGCAATGTGGGTTTGATTGAATTGAGTCCCAAGTATTTTCTCCTACCTTGCTACTCAGTTCTGTTCGGTTGGTCTGTGAGGGAGTTGCTAGCTGAATCTGGTGAATCATGCACAAACAAACCACAACCATGATGCCTACTCAACGTGTTGCCTTTGTGTTGTGATGCTATGTTTTGCTTTTGTTATTAAGTAAAGTTTGTCTGTAAGTTTGATGCCTCTCTTTTTCCTTAGTCTTAGGCCCATTGCACATGCCCACTCACCACCTGTCCACCAGACAGATGTCAGATCAGCATTTTATTGATATTTGATACAGTTGTCAGTGGCCGTAACTAGCAAAGGATCATGGACGATGTAGTCTTTTTCATCCTGCCTGAGAGAGTCAACCGGGAGCCTCCTCGTAGCCTGCCGGCCTGTGATTGGTCTGTGTCAGCAGCATGTTGTCCTGTGTGGCGACAAATGTTGTAGTCAGAATGTATCACTATTTAATTAAATATCTCGATTTGTAGCAAACTAAAATAATTCACTGTGGGGATCGAACATGATCATGATAAACTAATTTTAGAGCCCAAAACGGCCGTCTAAAAATTAATTGTTTGGCCGTTAGCTTGCTACGCATTAGCCGATCAGCAGAGCTCTTGACTTCACGCTCCAGACCGGACACTGGGGGCCTGTACCTAACTAGCTAGCTAAGCATGGATGCCAAAAGACGACGCTAGCTAGACTCGGGAGCTCATGGCCACACAGGCTACAGTAGCCAACTGGTCATGACATGATTACACCATGGGCAACAATGACTCACGACTAGTTCGTTTTCAGACAAATATGTTCAACTCATAGTTATTTTATCCACTGACCACTGCATTTAGGAGGAGGATAGATAAATTACTGAATTGTAGCTAGCTAGCTCACTGGCCAGGCAGTAGCCACTACTAACCAACCAATCAGAGGCTAGTAGTGGCTATTCTTTGTTACATTTGGGTTAACTTCAAAATAACAAGTAGTGGACTTTCATTTTACGCCAAAATGTATTTGGTGATCAAGCTAAAGCTAGGCTTTCCAAGTCGTTTGGCGCTCAGTGTTCATGCCGGCGAGCTAGCTAAACAGATGGCTCTGCAGCGCATCAGTGTGACGTCACGCACCCAAGAAGGCTCAACCAATCACCTGACGGGTTCTTTGTCGTAACTCATGAATATTAATGACTTTGCCTCCGGGTAGTAATAATAATAATAATAATATGCCATTTAGCAGACGCTTTTAATCCAAAGCGATTTACAGTCATGTGTGCATACATTTTTACGTAGGGGTATGCTACGAATGGGTATGCTACGAAAGGAAATTTCACCAACAGTAAGGGGGCCCACTAGAGGCCACACTTCTGTCGCTTATTGGTAGGGCCGGCCCTGATTGTGTCATCTGTACAATACAGTACAATGAGCATAAAGATGTGTGATACAATAAATTATGTATTCCTTGCAAACCAAAATGAGTTGTTAGGAGGTCCATGGAACATCATGAAATGGTCGTCAGGACGTTGTGTCATGGTCCTGTGGAGGTTTTGTCTAGTTCCAGGGACGTCCCCAAGGACATTTAGGACGTTCTCAGGACGTTGTGTCATGGTCCCGTGGAGGTTTTTGTCTAATTCCCGGTTTGTTCTGGGGACATCTCCGAGGACATTTATAGGACGTTCTTAGAACGTTCTGTAATGGTCCCGTGGAGGTTTTTGTCTAGTTCCCGGCTTGTTCCTGGACGTCATTGAGGACCAGGTCAGGATGCTTATCGGACGTTCTCAGTACATTCAGTGTATCAGTCATTAGGACCGCATCTGATGGTCCCAGAGAAGCAATAAATGAAAAAAACGTTATACCTACCTACTTGGGTATGCGCATTTCATTACACATCATCACTCCTAGTTACCGTTGCCGAGCCCATCAAGGCCGTGATTGGTGAACCATTGAGCCATTCACAGCTCTTTGTCTGTTAGCAAGGATTGGGACACCCACACACACAAACAGCGCGTTTAACATACAGTACATATGTACTTTAACATACAGTACTTTTCACAAACAGTACAACGTACCTATTTGACACTCTTTGACATACATGATTACATTGTGCATGTTCATTTATACAGTAGTTATTATTCAACATGTCCTCACCTGGGATTTGAACTCACAACCTCTTAGGGCTCATGGTGTAACCGCGGCAGTCAGTTTTACCGTTACATCCTATACATAATATTCTGAGTGTGAGTAGCAAAGCAAAGGGTCTGGTTTCCAAAAACATATCTATTTTTTAATGACGACCTGTTCTAAACCTCTTCTAGACAAAGGTCCCCCAGAGAACGTTCCGTTGGAACTATCACATAATGTCCTGATTACAGAAAAAAAGTATAATAATATAATAATATAATAATATGCCATTTAGCAGACGCTTACTTACTTACAGTCATGTCTTGGGAAGGTTCTAAAAAAGTATTAAAGGACAATTCCGCCAGTTTATAACCTGTTATTATGCTGTTAGTATATATGCACTACTGTAAGATTTGATACAAATTGTATGTTTTATTGTTTTCAATAATCATACTGCACGATGCCTTGTTTAGAACTATAAGCCAGATATTTCAACCGATGTATAAATGTGAAGCATCCGGTTGGCGTTTCCACTCACTACCAAATATGGTGATGAAAGGAAGCCCAGTGTGCCGGCAGTGGGAGAAGATGGAGCGAGATGGACTTTGGCCAACATTCTGCAAATGTTCTAATCGATGAAACATTTGATCTCCATATCTGTTTCTGTTTTAAAAAACTAGAATCTGTAACAAACAGAGTAAGCTGCGTTTTGTAGACTTGACCCTTTCTAAAAGTTTCAAAACAATTGCGTTGTTTAGAAGGAGTGCAAGGGCAAATTTAGTTATTTCACTCATGCCCGCCTCCTTGCTTGTTCTGCCCACTATGATTAATTTGCTCCCATTTGAAACGACAAGCTCTGGTCTATCTTGGTTTAGTTATACAAATCTTTGCTTCTGTATTGCCCTCATCTACAGCATACTACGATTCCCAGGGTGCATTTTGCCTCCCATGCAATGCTCTGCCTAGTTAGCCTGCAGTTAGCTTAGCTGGCTAACAAGCTCAGCGAAGCTTAGTCTAGATATATTGCTTTGGACACACCTACTCATTCAAGTGTTTTTCTTTATTTTTACTATTTTCTACATTGTAGAAGAATAGTGAAGACATCAAAACTATGAAATAACACATATGGAATCATGTAGTAACCAAAAAAAGTGTTAAACAAATCAAAATATATTTTCTATTTTCTATTTTTCAAAGTAGCCACCCTTTGCCTTGATGACAGCTTTGCACACTCTTGGCATTCTCTCAACCAGCTTCACCAGGAATGCTTTTCCAACAGTCTTGAAGGAGTTCCCACATGCTGAGCACTTGTTGGCTGCTTTTCCTTCACTCTGCGGTCCAACTCATCCCAAACCATCTCAATTGGGTTGAGGTCGGGTGATTGTGGAGGCCAGGTCATCTGATGCAGCACTCCATCACTCTCCTACGTGGTCAAATAGCCTTTACACAGCCTGGAGGTGTGTTGGGTCATTGTCCTGTTGAAAAACAAATGATAGTCCCACTAAGCCCAAACCAGATGTGATGGCGTATCGCTGCAGAATGCTGTGGTAGCCATGCTGGTTAAGTGTGCCTTGAATTCTAAATAAATCACTGACAGTGTCACCAGCAAAGCACCCCCACACCACCTCCTCCATGCTTCACGGTGAGAACCACACATGCAGAGATTCATCCGTTCACCTACTCTGTGTCTCACAAAGACATGGTGGTTGGGTAAATCTCAAATTTGGACTCATCGGACCAAAGGACAGTTTTCCACCGGTCTAATGTCCATTGCTCGTGTTTCTTGGCCCAAGCAAGTCTCTTCTTCTTATTGGTGTCCTTTAGTAGTGGTTTCTTTGCAGCAATTCGACCATGAAGGCCTGATTCACACAGTCTCCTCTGAACAGTTGATGTTGAGATGTGTCTGTTACTTGAACTCTGTGAAGCATTTATTTGGGCTGCAATATATGAGGCTGGTAACTCTAATGAACTTATCCTCTGCAGCAGAGGTAACTCTGGGTCTTCCTTTCCTGTGGCGGTCCTCATGAGAGCTAGTTTCATCATAGCACTTGATCGTTTTTGCGACTGCTCTTGAAGAAAGTTCTTGAAATGTTCTGGATTGACTGACCTTCATGTCCTAAAGTAATGATGGACTGTCATTTCTCTTTGTTTATTTGAGCTGTTCTTGCCATAATATGGACTTGGTCTTTTACCAAATGGGGCTATCTTCTGTATACCACCCCTACCTTGTCACAGCACAACTGATTGGCTCAAACGAAGAAGGAAAGAAGGAAATATATTCTAGTTGTATCTAGTTAGCAGGCTAGCCTGACTGCTACATCTGATACAGTTGAAGTCGGAAGTTTACATACACTTAGGTTGGAGTCATTAAAACTCGTTTTTCAACCACTCCACAAATTTCTTGTTTACAAACTATAGTTTTGGCAAGTCGGTTAGGACATTTACTTTGTGCATGACAAAAGTAATCTTTCCAACAATTGTTTACAGACAGATTATTTCACTTATAATTCACTGTATCACAATTCCAGTGGGTCAGAAGCTTACATACACTAAGTTGACTGTGCCTTTAAACAGCTTGGAAAATTCCATAAAATGATGTCATGGCTTTAGAAGCTTCTGATAGGCTAATTGACATCATTTGAGTCAATTGGAGGTGTACCTGTGGATGTATTTCAAGGCCTACCTCAAACTCAGTGCCTCTTTGCTTGACATCATGGGAAAATCAAAAGAAATCAGCCAAGACCTCAGAAAAAAATGTGTAGACCTCCACAAGTCTGGTACATCCTTGGGAGCAAATTCCAAACGCCTGAAGGTTACACGTTCATCTGTACAAACAATAGTAAGCAAGTATAAACACCATGGGACCACACAGCCGTCATACCGCTCAGGAAGGAGACGCATTCCGTCTCCTAGAGATGAACGTACTTTGATGCGAAAAGTGCAAATCAATCCCAGAACAACAGCAAAGGACCTTGTGAAGATGCTGGAGGAAACAGGTACAAAAGTATCTATAGCCACAGTAAAACGAGTCCTATATTGACATAACCTGAAAGACACAAGGACAAAGATCATACTTTTTGGAGAAATGTCCTCTGGTCTGATGAAACAAAAATAGAACTGTTTGGCCATAATTACCATTGTTATGTTTGGAGGAAAAAGGGGGACGCTTGCAAGCCGAAGAATACATTTACATTTTACATTTTAGTCATTTAGCAGACGCTCTTATCCAGAGCGAACTTACAGCTAGTGAGTGCATACATTTTCATACTTTTTCACACCATCCCAACCGTGAAGCACAGGGGTGGCAGCATCATGCTGTGGGGGTGCTTTGCTGCAGGAGGGACTGGTGCACTTCACAAAATAGATGGCATCATGAGGAAGGAAAATTACGTGGATATATTGAAGGAACATCTCAAGACATCAGTCAGGAAGTTAAAGCTTGGTCGCAAATGGGTCTTCCAAATGGACAATGACCCCAAGCATACTTCCAAAGTTGTGGCAAAATGGCTTAAGGACAACAAAGTCAAGGTATTGGAGTGGCCATCACAAATCCCTGACCTCAATCCTGTAGAAAATGTGTGGGCAGAACTGAAAAAGCGTGTGCGAGCAAGGAGGCCTACAAACCTGACTCAGTTATACCAGCTCTATCAGGAGGAATGGACCAAAATTCACCCAACTTATTGTGGGAAGCTTGTGGAAGGCTACCCAAAATGTTTGACCCAAGTTAAACTATTTAAAGGCAATGCTACCAAATACTAATTGAGTGTATGTAAACTTCTGACCCACTGGGAATGTGATGAAAGAAATAAAAGCTGAAAGAAATCATTCTCTCTACTATTATTCTGACATTTCACATTCTTAAAATAAAGTGGTGATCCTAACTGACCTAAGACATTGAATTTTTACTAGGATTAAATGTCAGGAATTGTGAAAAACTGAGTTTAAATGTATTTGGCTAAGGTGTATGTAAACTTCCGACTTCAACTGTACATACATACATATACATATCCTTAAAAAAAAAAAGATTCCCCTTTATTACTTTCCAACCCCACCACCCCTTCCCTAATTGGAGTAAACTAGTGACCAACAACGCTTAGGCCTCTACTTCCAGCTTATACTTACTATATACATTTTATGGACACAGTCAATTTTACAATAATTATATTTTGTTTGTTTTTCTCCTGAACTTCTTCTACTCTCAACCTCTCCGATCATTTTCATGATGTCCATCCGGTTTGCTTCTATTTCGGCGGTCCCATTCTGTGAGCTCGTGTGGCCTACCACTTCGCAGCTGAGCCGTTGTTGCTCCTAGACGTTTCCACTTCACAATAACAGCACTTACAGCTGACCAGGGCAGCTCTAGCAGGGCAGAAATTTGACGAACTGACTTGTTGGAAAGGTGGCATCCTATGAAGGGGCCACGTTGAAAGTCACTGAGCTCTTCAATACGGGCCATTCTACTGCCAATGTTTGTCAATGGAGATTGCATGGCTACGTGCTCAATTTTATACACCTGTCAGCAATGGGTGGGGCTGAAATAGCCGAATCCACTAATTTGAAGGGTGTCCACATTACTTGTTTTTTGTACTATTTTTATTCACTTAATTACTTTTCTATTGCTGTTCCAGTGTCGACGTGAACCTGCAAGTCAGCATTTCATGGCACTGTTCTCCACCTATATCATAATTTATAAACAGACTAGAACTTGAACTTCTGGGCCATTGTGTACTCTCTTATGACCACATTGGGTCATGAGAAAGGCCAACAGGGTATTGTGGGGAGTTGAAATGAGGCCAACAAAGGTGTCATTTACATTCAATACTTACTCCATGAAACATCATATCAGCCCAAGGGAACCTGTATTTTAAAGAGACACTGACAAAAGAAATAGGCCATTGTCTCTGCGTGACACCCTCAACACATTGTAATCATTTGAATACGCAGAGCAACATCGACCTTGTTTCTGTCCAATCCCAAGAAGGAGCCCTGGCTAAAAGAGCACCTGTATCGGAGCGGGACAGTCAAGATATGAACACAGCAAGGAACGCAAAAATGAAACTTCTCTGCTTTTTCCTTTTGGCCATGATGGTCGCAAAGAATAGTCAACTACAATTAAGTGACTGCGGAACAAACTTAAGACGGCCACAATACACTGACATCTCGGTAACTTGTGGAACCAAATCTATTGGCCTTGCTGTCCTCATCTGCCCTGCCATTTACACTGGCTACAACGAGTCCCTGCTTATCCTCAACCACATCATGAATGGCCCAGCCTGCAAGGGAACCCTGGATGAAAGTGTGACTCCACCTGTCTTGAGGTTTGAATTCCCCCTCAACCCAACCAATTCTTGTGGCAGCCACTTTAGGACAACCAGCGCTGCAGGCACAGGAATATTCTCGGACTTCTCCAACCTCCAAACGGTGAACATCAGCGGTGTGGTCCGATCATATGATCCCACCACAGGGACAGTCACATACAACGCTGTGCTGAAGTATTTCTACTCCTGTGCCTATCCCCTAGAGTACCTGATCAATAACACCCAGATTGATACATCTGCATCCTCCATTGCAGTGAAGGACAACAGTGGTAGTTTCATCAGTACTTTGAGCCTTAATCTTTTCAGTGATGACAACTACAGTTCACCTTTAATCATTCCGAAACAGGGTCTTGAGCTGAGGACCAAAATCTGCGCTCGAGTCCAGGCCACCAACCTGACCTCCCATTACCATGTGCTCCTGGACCAATGCTACGCCTCCATTTCTACACAACCCGACAGTGACAACTCCACTATCTTCAACCTATTTGTCCCTTGCAGCACTGACCCACTGACCGTCATCAAAGAGAACGGAGAGAGTCAACGTGCCTGCTTCTCCTTCCCGGCAATCCGCTTCATGGAGCAGCCGAATGAGATGATGTCCACCTACTTCCTCCACTGCATCACCCGTCTCTGTGAGGAGAGCGCCTGCAGTACTCTCAAACAATGTAACAACAGGAGGAGAAGGAGTGCTGTTCCTCAAACTGTAGACGGAGTGACAGGGTACACAACCATTAGCTCCACTCCTATCACCATCAGAGCAGAAAGTGTTGTGGCAATAAAAGAACAGCAGACCGCCAGCAACAACTCAGACGCTTCTACAGGTCTTGGGGTGGTAGTTGGCTTCCTCTGCATCCTTGTCATTATAATGGCAGCCGTCTTCTACAGGAGACTCAACCATTAAAGGGGGTTGACTGCAAATGGCATTGTCCTTTTAAATACAGGTCAGGTTGGTGGCCTTGACTTGAGTATAGATTGGGTCCTCCGCTCAAGGGCGTATGTGTCCACCTGCTGTTCTCACTATTCTGGTGGAGGACTGATCTCAACTTATCATGCCTTTTTCATATTTGTTTACATTTGGGAATAGCGAAATCTTGTTTTTTTCGAGTTATCTGTCAGCTATAGCAATATGAATTGTGCGTATACTAAATAAAAGAACAATTAATCTTTTAGAACGTTTACGTAAAGAGACTATGACAGGCTTAGCAAGTGCTATGGGCGGTTCACATCCTGTCGGAGTGATCGGAAGAACGACTTCTCTACTTCGGAGGAACTACTTGGAGCGTTCACCTGCTCGGAGCTCAGAAGGAACGCAAGATCCATTCTCACCACTGACAGCCGAAAATCACGGCCATGTTTGTGGTGCGTGAAGTCAGAGTTCGGCATGTGGGACAGATCGGGGTCGATCTGGAGGGGCGTTCACATGCATTTATCCCAGTAGGAAGGTCGTATTTACAAGTTCCCTACATAATGTGAACGCGGCATTAACGCAGCTCTGCCCCAAAGGAAGAATTAATGTGGTTGGTTGACTCAATGGCGAGGGCGGAGCTTACATTTAATTTCAAACATGCTGCGTGCTCTAAAAGGATAATTTGACCAGTCTGCTGTTACAGGGAGTGAGCAATTTTTTGTGATTTATTGCATGATTCTGTTTTTGTAGAAAACTAGCTATATTTATCATTGGAAAGTTGTTTTAATCTAAAAAATGAAGTGAACATTTTTTATATCTTGTTCACTAAACAACCTGATAGAAACCAAGCTGGTGCTGATAAGCTGGCTAGATAACTAATTGTAACTTGGCTCATGTAGCGAGGATCGCTACACTGCCCCCTACAAACGGGAAGGCACGTCCCCGTGCTTCGACTAACCTCAGTGCCCTCACACGTTGGGGCCATATGTTCTGATGGCCTCACAGCCGCCATCCCACTTCTAGCTTAGCAATTCTACACATTTTGCCATGACTTATGAAATGTGAATGATATCTGAGTGAGAGTTACTAGCAATATCAAAGGGGGGGGGGGCCCGGAATTTTGCAACCCTTAATGAAAGATCACGGAATTTTGCAATCCTAGACTGAAAAATTGCTGATGCACAACCAAATTTCGAATTTGCACCTTGTGTATTCTACTATTCTAACTCTCAACAGTAAGTTGAGACCCCGACTGAGTTCCCTCCCCCCAAAAAAATCACAACTATTATGCCTTCGGAAAGTATTCAGACCCCTTGACATTTTCCACATTTTGTTAAGTTACAGCCTTATTCTAAAATGGATAAAATATATATAAACCCTCATCAATCGACACACAATACCTCATAATGACAAAGCGAAAAATAGGTTTTTAGACATTTTTACAAATGTATTAAACATAAAAACAGAAATACCTTATTTACATAAGTATTCAGACCATTTACGATGAGACTCGAAATTGAGCTCAGGTGCATCCTGTTTCCATTGGTCATCCTTGAGATGTTTCTACAACTTGATTGGACTCCACCTGTGGTAAATTCAATTGATTGGACATGATTTGGAAAGGAACACACCTGTCTATATAAGGTCCCACAGTTGACAGTGCATGTCAGAGCAAAAACCAAGCCATGAGGTCGAAGGAATTGTCCGTTGAGCTCCGAGACAGGATTGTATCGGGGCACAGATCTGGGGAAGGGTACCAAAACATTTCTGCAGCATTGAAGGTCCACAAGAACACAGTGGCCTCCATCATTCTTAAATGGAAGAAGTTTGGAACCACCGAGACTCTTCCTAGAGCTGGCCGCCAGGCCAAACTGAGCAATCGGGGGAGAAGGGCCTTGGTCAGGGAGGTAACCAAGAACCAGATGGTCACTCTGGCAGAGGTCCAAAGTTCCTCTGTGGAGATGGGAGAACCTTCCAGAAGGACAACTATCTCTGCAGCACTCCACCAATCAGGCCTTTATGGTAGAGTGGCCAGACGGAAGCCACTCCTCAGTAAAAGGCACATGACAGCCCACTTGGAGTTTGCCAAAAGGCACCTTAAGACTCTCAGACCATGAGAAGCAAGATTCTCTGGTCTGATGAAACCAAGATTGAACTCTTTGGCCTCAATGCCAAGCGTCACGTCTGGAGGAATCCTGGCACCAACCCTACGGTGAAGCATGGTGGTGGCAGCATCATGCTGTGGGGATGTTTTTCAGCAGCAGGGACTGGGAGACTAGTCAAGATCGAGGGAAAGATGAACGGAGCAAAGTACAGAGAGATCCTTGATGAAAACCTGCTCCAGAGCGCTCAGTACCTCAGACTGGGGCGAAGGTTCACCTTCTAACAGGACAACAACCCTAAGCACACAGCCAAGACAACGCAGGAGTGGCTTCGGGACAAGTCTCTGAATGTCCTTGAGTGGCCCAGCCAGAGGCCGGACTTCAACCCGATCGAACATCTCTGGAGAGACCTGAAAATAGCTGTGCAGCGACGCTCCCCATCCAACCTGACCGATCTTGAGAGGATCTACAGAGAAGAATGGGAGAAACTCCCCAAATACAGATGTGCCAAGCTTGTAATGTCATACCCAAGAAGTCTCGAAGCTGTAATCGCTGCCAAAGGTACTTCAATAAAGTATTCAGACCCTTTACTCAGTACATAAGTAAATGTGATATTAAAGTTTTTTTATTTGTAATAAATTGGCAAGAAATTCTAAAAACCTGTTTTTGCTTTGTCATTATGGGGTATTGTGTGTAGATTGATGAGAGAAAAAAAGAATTTAATCAATTTTAGAATAAGGCTGTAACGTAACGAAATGTGGAAAAAGTCAAGGGCGTCTGAATACTTTCCGAAGGCGCTGTATAATGACGAGATGCTCATGTCTCCGACTTACCAATGAGAGTCGTTGTCCCAAAGGCAGGAAGGCAGGCGACAAGCTTAGGTTCAAAATAAGCCCATAAAAATGCAGTGGGGTGTATTAATGGATGCCAAAGGAAGCCAGGCTTACCAATTTGTTTTACTAAAACTAAAACTAAAAAAACAAATTAAATAATTTATCTTTCATCTCTCTGTGTTTCATAATTTTCCTTCGAATTGCAAGAGGCTGAATGTATCTCACCGGAGAAAGCATCAGATCGAGCGAAACAGCGTCCCTCTGTCTCTATGTAGCATTAAATGCAAGGGAAGCCAGTGAGCATTTGACCTCCCTTGATAAAAAAGTATAAAATAATAGCCTATCAGCGTTGATCTAAACTGAGTGAGCTCAACTGTGAATGGTCCTCGTGCACCAAAGAAAAGTGTCAAGGGAAGTCAGTTTGGATTTGGCTTCACACCAATCACAACACATCAAAAGCAAAACGTCATTGACAGAAATTACTTGAATTGTTTGATCTCATTGTGTCATTGTCCTCCAGTGGCTAGCTAGCTAGCTAAAACTGGCCCTTCCCTAAATTTGCCATGGATGGAGATAGGGATTTGGACTTGTGGTTTTACTTAATTCTCCGTACTGGCCAATGATTATAAGGCAATTCTGATCCAACCATAAATTCGTTCATTGTGCCCCTGGCCTGAGAGGATGGAAGTTCAATATGTAGCTAGATGTAGTACGCTAATCTTAACTAGCTGGCTCATCGTTGCCCATGAAAGGAAGCTAGGCTAGCGAGAAAGCATTTTAGCCAGGTAGCCTAGGACAACAAAAACTAAAAGCGTGTACTGTATGACAGAGTCATAAACCGTTTCGTCAACATGAAAGAGAGGAGGATGGCATTGGCGTTTCTCTACATGTAGGGTGAGTCCTGTTTTTTCTACTTGCATGAACGCATACACACACACACATAACTACACACACACACACACAGAGAGAGAGAAATCAGAACCATGGACAGCCACATCATATTTAGCTTAGGTTGATTGGACTAACTTGTTTCTGGTATCTTTAGTTGTCACTGTATTAGACTAAGCATAGGTGATTTGATGATGTTGAAATGTTAAAGTTGAAATGCTGCTGGAATAGTGGAGGCAGCTCCTGTTTTCTTTGCGACTTGCGGGTAACTCTCTGTGGTACTATGGAGGACTAAAAGTGCCACAATTAAATAAATAAATACACCATTAAATAATTACTTAAATGTGTCATTAATTAATTAAAATTAGAATTAAATACATAAATGTGTAATTAAATGTATCATTAATTAATTCAAATACCGATTCATTTTATGTAAAATACATATATAATTATTTCACTATTTACATTTACATTTCATGGTCCTGCGTTGGAGTGATTCATGAATTACTTAAAACTGTCAAACTGACCCATCAAAAGTTGGTAGGCGGAACCTAACGCCTGATTGGTTACCCTCTGCATCAAGCCAAGACAAATCAATTCCGGATAATGGATTGATGCAGAGCTACTGAACACATTCCAATACACTGGGTGGCGCTATTCACCTCTACGTTGGTTTAGTTACACGGTTAAACAGTACTTTCATTGCAACGGCTAAAAATCAAGAAGACTCGGTCCTGCTAGCCCCAATGTTGAGACGCTGTGTGAGGTGCAGGACAAAATGTCTAAAAGTTGCCCGGAGCTGCTGAGAGAAGCAGCGAATTTGATTGAGGAAGCTCTGAGCAGAAGTCCAACGGCTCCCGCGGCACCGGTGACTCCGGCAGCTCAGTCACAGCAGATACCGGCCGCTCAATCACGTACACCTGTCCAAGGTAAGCTAAGTAATTTCATGTTAGCCAGGTGTGCTACTATTTAATGATTCGGGACACACGTGTAGGTTAAATTAGATCGACTCGAACATGTATTTGCATGCGGTATTATGATGCTTCGTGCGTGACACGTTTATTGTTAATGGGGGGGAAGCATAAACCTAGCTAGTTCGCTAATCGGCTAAATGGTGTTAGCTGGCTTGAGCATCCCAAGATAGAAGTAGAGGCTGTTTTAGCTGACTGGTGACCATTGAGCTGTTACGTTTTTCTGTGTTGCAGCGGAGGTAGCAAGGCTCTTTGCGCCATATAACATTGGAGCCAGAAGGAATATGACGAGACGACCAGCACAAGTCCAAGTTAGCCGAAGAAGCTACACACACACTGTCTGTTGTTTGGCTGACCACAATGCGGATAAAACTCCAAGCTTACTGTTTAAAGCTGAACTTCTTACTTCAGGCTTGGAGAGCAAAAAGTAACATTTTCAGGTCAGTGCCAAACTAGGCATTTACCAAAAGTAAACAAAAGTTTGTACTGTCTGTGGCTTGTTGAAATTATTTGCATTTCTTTTTATAGTGACTCAAACTTAATTGGTGTTCATAGTGTCAATAATAGTTATCACAGGCTTATTTGCTTAATTTAAGGTGAGGTGAGTTATGATTTTGTTTTGTTTTTTTCTCCAGGGAATGACCACGATCCCATGGTTATAACAAATAAACTGATGGAAGTGTTTCCGAAGCTCCAACAAGGGGGAGGCTTTGAATTTCTAAAACTTGTAGGATCTACTCGCAGTCGAAATCTTGCGTTGCTTCAGTGTCCCAGCACTGGATACACCCTTGCCTATCTGAAAGATCCATCGACGATGATTGGACAGGCTACAATCTACATACGTCCACTTCAACAGGATCTACCCTTAGATTGTGTACATACATTTACAGAGACTTAGTTTAATACATAATCAAAACAAAGATTACTGGTGACTTTTAATCATTAATTAAAAGCCATTTGTTGTTGTTGTTAGGAGAGCTCACGTCCTGCCTCTGGTCCAGTCATCCCCTGCATCACTTGTCAGAAGGAAGTTCCCTTTTCAGAGATGAAGCTGCACAGATTGAGCTGCAATGGGTATGTACTTCTTAAAGCAATGCAAGGGTAGCATAATTTATTTTCTTTGGGAATATGTCTCTCTTATTGTTGTGCACACAAATAAGCGAGTATGACCATCATTTCAATTGTGTTAACTTCAAGGACACCCATGCAGGAATCAGAAAGAGAACAAGAGGGAGGCCAAAGTGAAGAAAATGATAGTGAGACAGCCCTAGTCAGTGACAGTGTTCCAGTGAGGCCTGAAACATCAGCTGAGAGTGCAGTAGTACCGGCAGTGATTGTCAACGAGGAGTTGGATCGCAAAGAAACAGACAGTGGTTTGTGTCATCACAATAGTGTTGCTATAAGATTGTGTGTAACTGAAAAGTTAATAGAAAGATAACACCTGTAGGATATAATTAGATAAGATAATACAGTTACAGACAATTAATAACATGCAACTGGGTTTTTCTATTTTTCTAATATTTAGTTGTAGTTGTTTAGTAGTGCTGTTTTTATGTCAACTCAGCGTTGTGACAGGTTCTGAAGATGTTGGGTCTCACGTTTTGTCAGTGAAATGAACAGAATTTTCCTCCTGTTCTGTAGAGTGAGAGGATATCTGTATATGCAGGTAACATGCCAACTCACAATATGTCTCTCTGTAATAGATAACTTTATTGTTGTTGTTTGTTTAGAATGGAAGCTTATTAAAGAACCCACTCAAGCTGCCAAAGTTTTCAAAGAGAATCTGCTAAGGGAACATGCAACTGGGAAACCACTTAGAATGAAGATGGATGTAAGGGACTCTGAAGAGGACAGGGAACGGGAGCTTCTCTTATTCTATAAACAGCAGCAAGAATGGGCATGTCCACTTCATTGTACTCTGGTTGGTAAGTAATATAACATTTATAATATAAATACATCAGTACAGTTTATACCACTCAAGTAGCTTATATGTAATTGTTAAATGGGAGAATGGAATGCACAAAATTATATAATTGATAAAAATGTTATATGTATGTATGTGAATATTGTGCACAATATACTCTTGTTATCTGGAATAATCAATATTAAGGATGCTATTCTAGAATTACAGCCAATAGAAGTTTTTCTCCCTTTCTTGTTAAATGTTACCAAATCCAGTTACCTGTATTAGGCCGCCACTTTTTTTCCAGTGTTATTATCAGTATTTTATTTCAGGTGATGTTGCTATCGGAGAGGGAGTGATGCGGTACTTTATGACAACAATCATATCCAAACTCCAGTTTGGATTCAGTCTAGATCTTGGTAAGTATCTTACTAATTTTTTGAAGGTTAATCCATCTATAAATTGCAGAAATGTCTGTCTGTAGCGCATGTCTCTCAGTTAGTCCGATGGATTTCAAACTTGACAGGTGTCTTGCTCTGGTCACGAGTAAGTGCAGTGCCAAGTTTGACGACGTTTGGATAAACGCAAAAGATAGCGTTACATATATAGGTAAAAGAAGCACACATTGGCTTTTGCCGCTCTTGCTGCTTGCCATTCTCACACTGCATGCAACGCTGACTGAGCACCTGTTTGTGTCGTGACTCACTCTACACCGCCTCTCTCTATGCGCGCGCACACACACACGCGTACACGTACGTTCTGGTGGTTGATGAACGCGGATATGTGCTGTTTAGCGGAGGGCCGGTGGGCAATGTTTTGTGTCAGGTAAGTCTGTAGTAGGGTATACAGGGGAATTGAATTTGAAGTGGTTTGGGGTCCTTCTGTAAGTCATTTTGGAGTAGGCTACAATTTGGTTTAAGTGAATTCTACAAGCAGCAATACCACAGGCCAAGTAATCGCCACTAGTATGATGTTATCTATCTATCTATCTATCTATCTATCTATCTATCTATCTATCATACATTTTTATTTAATGTATTTAAGAGGTTAATTGTTGTGACTTTATTCCCTGCTCTCTTGGTACTTTACAGGAGGAATGGGCCAAACACTGCTATTTGAGGGTGAACCTGACCATCTTGTTCCAGCAGCATCAGAGGCACTTATTGAAAGCAACCTCTTCCGGGTTGCAGGAAGGATGTTGGGCCACACCTTTCTGCATGATGGTCCCCATGTCACAGGACTAAGTCCTGCTGTAATTCATGTACTGTTCAATGGGGACCCTGAAATGGCTACCGTTGTTACAGAAGACTGCCCTGATCTGCACATCAGGAGCATCATAGAACTGGTATGTAACCTAAAAGAAACTTTGCCATGTAAAAAATATTGCTTGGGCAGATATAATAACTTGTATGGTCTTAATTCTAGCTTGAACATGAAGATCTTACACCGGAACAGAAGGACACAGTTTCAGATCTTTCCATGTCTTGGGATCTTCCGGCAGTCACCAAAACAAATCGGAGATGGCTACATAACAAACTTCTACTCCATGCAGTGAGTTCCTGCTGGTTAAGTGACAGAATTCATCGCTGTACTTGTTGAAATTATAGAATGTGTTGTGAACCCTGGCTTGTTATGTTAACACGAGAGTTTAAGTACTAGAGTTTTAATGGATTTTTATAAAGCACTTTATTGTGTTTATTAACATTTTTCCTACTGTGCCAACTTTTGTCAAATTTGGGTTAAGGATTTGGGCTGTAATATGGGTCGGTCTGTCTCTTAGGTCGTTGGGAGGACCATGCGCCAAATTAAACAGTTGAGAAAGGGACTGAAAGATGTGATGGTATGGCCCCTGCTGACATCTAGGCCGGATGTTGTACCACTTCTTTTCCCCAAAATGGCTGAAATGCAGTTCACACCCCAGGTAAGTCAGTAATTTAGTTATATTTGTGACTTAACTTGATGAATTTACGTGTATTTTCAATGACTGAGATGGATATTTTTCAATTTTCTAAGATTTTGATCTGCATAGTCCTTCACCAAAATAAGTTCTCCCTTTTTTTAAATTACAATTTTTGTTTTCTTTAAGATGCTCCTAGAAAAAATCACATGGCCAGTTGAGGACAGTGATGATGAAGACTTTGACACCACCTGCCGCATCACTGGCTTTCTAAGGATGTTCATTGAAACAGGTATAAACCTTATTTTCTCTCTTTACAAATGCTTCTATGTCTCATGGATAGATATGATCAATTACAGTTGAACTAAATGTCTTTAATCCATTTTATGACTTTTAGCTTCATCAGGTACCCTGGCCCAGCTGCTGACATTCTGGGTTGGCTGGGAGATGCTTCCTCCTGAACTGAGAGTGGAGATTTCTGGGGGAACCCTTCCTACGTCCTCCACATGCTTTGAAACCCTAAAGCTGCCAGCTCATTTCAAACTCTACATGGACTTTGAGAAAGCACTTGTCGCTGCCATAAAAAGTACTGGATTTGGGCTTGTTTAAGTTTTTTCAGACGTCAATTAGGGCTGGGCAATATTTTAATATTATATCTATCGTGATATAAGACTAGATATCGTCTTAAGGTGCTTTTCCATTACCAGTACCTACTTGACTCGCCTCGCCTCGACTCGCTGTGCGTCCGTTTCCCATTGCAGATTTTAGGACGAGGCGAGTAGGTACCATGTAATGGAAAAGCACCATTAGATTTTGAAGAAGTGTAATATCGTTACATGGTAAGTTTAGTCTTTTCCTGGTTTCAAAGGCTGCATTACAGTAAAGTGATGTCATTTTCTGAACTTACCAGACTGTTCTAGCTGTTCTATTATTTGCCTTTTACCACTTAGTCATTATATCCACAATATGATAGTTATTTATCCGAAATCTAAATGTGGAAGATATTTTGTGAATGCACCAATTGTCAACCTTACAATATCGTTGCAATATCGACATCAAGGTGTTAGGTCAAAAATGTGATATTTGATTTTCTCCATATTGCCCAGCCCTAATGTCAATGCATACACAGTTCAGATGAATTGACACAAGTTCAGTGTCTTTGAAAACATTAACACACTGTGCAGTAGTTGACTTTTTTTTCTTCCATTTACTAAAATCAAACTGTTCTGCACCTTCAGTGCTAACAGTACAGCATTCATGTTAGTCATTCTGTGGACCATAATGAGACAGGAAGCTTCAAAGAAACAGCATTTTTTCCTTTCTTTTAAAAGGAAAGTAAACTTTCAGTTTTTCCTTGCTTGTTCTAACACAACAAATAAAAACATGGGTTGGACATCAGTCTAAGATTCTTGATAACACTTCCACAGTCTCTACATATAGTCTAAGTGCATCAGTAACAGAAACTCCTGGAGCTGGCAAAATTGCAACCTCTTCATCTGAGAGCTCACGGGCCAGCTGAACCTCGGGGACTGACACAGTGCCTCGATGAAGGCAGTGAGGTCCGTTCCAATCGATCCCATATTCTTCAGGAACCTGAATGGATGACAAGCATAATCAGTCTTGTACTTAAAACTAGTTTGACATGTCCTTACACAAGATTGTTATTTTTGGTCACCAAGGCAGTGAGAAATGAAATGTTACTTATTCAGTTTTTTTAAATAATACAGCTTTGCATAGTATGCACTGTAGAAACTACAGCTCACAGGTTGATGTCTTTCCATAAGCGGGCTTCCTTCACCTTTCAAAGGGGCAGAGCTCCAAATTAAAAATACATTTAAATAATGCCCATATTATTATCTACTCACTTGGAACATGCACACCTCTTGCATTCAGGTGACCACGCATTAGCTTGTAGCCGGTGTTTGGATGACTTCTGTGAATTTCACTTACAATACGGTCTAACTCCTCATCATTCACAGCTGAATAGAGATCTGTCTTTCTGTACAAACAAGAAAAACACAACATCAAGTAATGTTACCTTAAACGTCATATTCTTTCCGAGTGTATGAGAGCAGCAATTCATAAACAGAAAACTCATGAATTTAGTGTAAATACCTTAAACTGTATTGTTGCATGCGCCTCCTGATGGTCCTCTTTGACACACCGAACATCGCTGCAAATTTGAACTGCGGGAACTCCACAAAGAAGTTAATGCTCCAGAACTGCACTCGGTATGTCAAACGCCAAACGCCCCGGTCCCTGTGTGTGTTGGGCCTGAAGTGCCCTGGTACCAGAGAAGCGGTGGACAACTTCTTCTAGATTTGCAATCACTCTGTGGTCGATATCTTCGTCGGAAAGTGCGGAAATGACTCCAACAACTTCAATAAGTTCCTCTGCTTTACTAGCTACATGCTCTGGGTCAGCAGGTCCTGCTTCTACATCCTCTGCTAAGTTTAAAATGTCTCTAACCAACTCCCTGGAAAGTTCACGGAGATCCTCCATTGTTTCTATCCAGGTTGGCCTACTCTACTTCAGACCAAAGCAATGGATCAGACTAGATTCGCGTTAGCCCCGCCCACTGACTTTGATGGGTCAGTTTGACAGTTTTAAGTAATTCATGAATCACTGCAATGCAGGATCATGAAATGTAAATGTAAATAGTGAAATAATTATATATGTATTTTACATAAAATGAATCGGTATTTGAATTAATTAATGATACATTTAATTACACATTTATGTATTTAATTCTAATTTTAATTAATTAATGACACATTTAAGTAATTATTTAATGGTGTATTTATTTATTTAATTGTGGCACTTTTAGTCCTCCATATGGTACTAAATCAATAGTTGTTTAGTGGTCCGAAAATGTCGGAAACATGAACTTGCCAGACCATGCTGTAGGTCATGTAACTGTTCGTTACATGCAATATGCTTTGTGGACTTCACTGGACAGATGTTGCTCTCCGGTTTTGTGATGAAACAAAGGTGTGGTTGAATGTATTCTTCCACTGTGTCTTATTGTCATGGCCTTAGTCCTATATATCACGGTGGCAAGGCATATGAACTAACAGATTATAGAGGAAACAACACAATTATCACAACACATAGGTTGAATAGCTTCTTTTTTTTCTTGCTTGGCTTTCCCAGTGATTTTACCTACGCAACGCTACTGTGGAAACGTATTGGGTTTATTTTGGACAGATTTTGGCGAGAGTGAAACCTCTCGCTTCGCCTCTTATTCTCTGACTGGGCTTCCTCTCCTCACCATATGTGGGAGTGGAAATTCCAACCGGATGCTAAAGATATATACATCCGGTGAAACATCTGCCTCTTTGTTCTATAATCTGTGGCACCATCAAATAGACGACGCCTATTTACCAACTGGGCAGAGTTAAACGATCTACACTTGTCATTGGACAAACCTTGCATCTTTGAGTTGGATTGTCATATTGTTTAACCAATCGCCATGGTGTTTGCTGTGGTGGCCCTTCCCCCTCTGATGACGTAGTAATACTGTTATAATTGTTTCAGATAACAGGACGAAAGCTACTGTACTGATAGGTGAGCTGCTACAGTGTTGCTCTATTGGGGTCAACTGAAGTGCAACGTTCGTTCAAAAATATACATAATTTCTCTGCTGACTTACAAGGTAATAAACATGATAACCTGGGTTTGCCATTTAGTTGCCTTCGAATGTGAAACGGTTCTGTAATGCAATGTTTTTTGTTGTTGTTAGCTGTTAGCCAGTTAGCTGACGTTGGCTATTAGCTCAGCCCCTTATTTGAATGGCAAAACTCCAGGATTATACAGTCTCGTAATGCTAGTCGTTGTTTTAGAATCAAGTGCCTATTGCATATCCTGGTCAAGATCCCTACCTACCAATAGTGTGTATTACACCTGCATAGACGTATACTATTGCATTCTTGTTGATTCCTTCTATTAGCCTACTGGCTTTATCGAGTACACTTTGACATTCCTATCCTATAGTTATGCATGGGTAGAAATATGACATATAGTCATCCTTATCTCTGTTTTGATAACACACACACACACACACACGCACACGCTGTACCTCGGTACCACACGACATGTAGCTACAAACCCAATAATACATTCCCTTGGTGTCCCTGTCCTACCTCTCCCTGCCCAGTACGGTAGTAGGTAGCAGTATGTCTCGGGAGCAGCTGGTGGTAGAGAGGGCAAGGAGGGCCTTTCAGACCGGTAAGTCGAAACCCCTGAAGTTCAGAGTTCACCAGCTTAAGAGCCTGCACCGATTCATCACAGAGAGACGCAAGGACATTGCAGACGCTGTCAAGAAGGACCTCAACAAGGTGAGCGTTGTTGAGTTTGCGTCCCAAACGACAATCAATACCCTTTATAGTGCACTACTTTTGACCAGAGGCCATAGGTCCCTGTCAAAAGTAGCGCACTATAAAGGGAATAGGGTGCCATTTGGGACATAAGTTTAATTTACAATTTACGTAAAGGTATCCTTTAAGGGGGTTGTAAAGGGTTTATAAGTCGTTTTTAGAATAAATTAATATGTCGTCTGGAAATCTAATTATAACCCACTTATAACTATGTGTTAGCCTACTGTAGAGCACTCTGTGACAATGTTTTTGTAAAAATGGCTATATATATATATCTATATATATATATATATATATAGCTATATATATATATAGATGGATTCCCCAGAGAGTTCTACAAAGCTTTTTGGCCCCAGCTTAGCCCTATTTTCATGCCAATGCTGGAGGATTTTTGCAAAAACGGAGTTCTCCCAGACTCAATGCACACAGCTCGCATTACAGTGTTGCTCAAAAAAGACAAGGATCCCCTATCCTGCTCCTCCTTCCGGCCCATAAGCTTGTTGGATTTCGACTACAAAATAATCACCAAATTGCTCGCCAAAAGACTAAACACTCTTCTTCCCAAAATAATAAAAGCGGACCAGACGGGATTTATTAGAGACAGATACTCTTCTGATAACATTCGCCGTCTTTTTGATATTATTGATCAAGTAAACGCACAGAAGACCCCTGTCCTGCTGGCTTCACTGGATGCTGAGAAGGCGTTCGACAGGATGGAGTGGAGCTTTCTGTTCTCAGTCTTAGAGAAGTTCAACATGGGCCCAAACTTTATTAAATGGATCAAATCACTATACTCTCATCCAAATGCCATGGTGACTACTAACGGACTGAACTCTGACAGATTCCCTTTGGGACGGGGCACAAGACAAGGGTGCTCGCTGTCCCCCCTGCTCTACTTGTTGGGGGCGGAGCCTCTGGCAGAGTTGATAAGGAGCAATCCAAGTATTATGGGTGTTCCTGCAGGCGGCCTGCAGCACAAGATTTCGCTTTACGCGGATGATGTCTTGCTCTACATATCCAACCCTGAGAAATCCCTTCCTCCCATCTTAGATACAATTGCTCAGTATGGCACGTTTTCAGGTTATAAGATTAATTTTAACAAATCCACTGTCTGCCCTCTCAATATTATACTCACCAGTTCTATGAAGACACTATGCCCATTCCAATGGAAGACACAGGGGTTTCAATACCTTGGGATATTCATAACACCAGATCTGAATAGGCTTTTCAAAGAGAATTATCTTCCACTCCTGGATCAAATCAAGAACAACCTCCAAACCTGGATCTCCCTCCCAATTAGCTTAGTAGGAAGAATTAATGTAATCCGTATGAACATCCTCCCTAGACTGAACTATTTATTTCAGATGCTCCCATGCTATCTCCCAGCTTCCTTTTTCAAAACAATTAACCAAAGCATCACCAAATTTATATGGGGCAATAAAAAACCTAGGATCAAGCTTTCCACTCTATCGAAACCTGAATCTAAGGGTGGTCTTGCCCTTCCCTCCCTTCAATTGTACTACTGGTCTGCCCAAATCCGCAACATGCTAACATGGATCACAAACAGACAAGAGTCAACGTGGAGCCAGATAGAAGCCCAATCTTGTGGTTCATTGCCACTAAGCTCAACTATATTCATTGATAACTTTAGTGAAGTGGGCAACATAGCCAAAACATTTGTGATTTACAGTACCCTACGAGCGTGGAGGGACTGTAAGAAATACTTGGGCATCTCCTCCCAAATATGTTCTCACTCGCCTATAGTAGGCAACCCAGACTTGCCAAAAGCCCTGAGAGATGCCAACTTTAATCTTTGGCATACTCTAGGAATCAGGACCTTTTCAGACCTATTTCATCAGAAGACCACTACACTGAAATCCTTTCAAGAGCTCTGCAATGAATTCAATGTGCCAAGATCCCATTTTTTTAAATATCTACAAATTAGACATGTCATCTCCTCATTTACTTCCAAGAGGAGGTTTAGAACTCAGTTGAATGAAGTTGAAACCCTTCTTGTCACAGCACAATCCATTAAAGGCAAAATATCCTATATCTATAGACTCCTTTCTGAGAAAGGAGGATCCTCCTTTACTCCTTTGAAAATAATATGGGAAAAGGACCTCGGTCTGACTATCAGTGATGAGTTATGGGCGGAGGTTTGCGACAGGGTATACTGCTCCTCTACTAATGTAAAAATGAAAGAATCTAATTACAAATTTTTGTACAAATTTTATTACACTCCCCTGAGACTCCATAAAATGAAAACAGACATTTCTCCTAATTGTAATAGATGTACCTCTGAAAGTGGAACCTATATGCATGTATTTTGGAGCTGCAGAGAGATTGCCAGATTTTGGCAATCTATACATACTGCTGCACAGAAAATACTAGATGTACAGTTTGATATGACCCCGTGTCTCTATCTTCTTAATGCCCAGCAGGACTTTGTTCTTGATCCTGACAGAGAAAATTTGCTCATGACCATTACATACTTTGCTAAGAAATGTATTCTTCTATTGTGGGCCTCTAATACTTCTCCTACATTTAAAATGTGGATTGACCAGATTGTTGACTTTCTCCCCCTTGAAAAGCTCACTTATGACCTCCACAAGAGACAGCCCAAGTTTGATAGACTCTGGTCTCCACTACTCAACTATATTTCAAATTGGACAGAGTGAATGGGGGAATCAGGGAGATGGGCAGATGCGTGTTGTGTAAGGTGCTGTAAAACCTAAAAACTAATTATTGGCTCGTCATCTCAGCTAAGGCTGGAAATAGCTAATAAGAACCTTGATAGTGCTGCTGCAAGTTCTATAATTTAAATTTTGTTATAATTATTATTTGTGTGTGTATGTATGTATGTATGTATGTGTATATATGTATGTATGTATATATATATACATATATAAAACAATTTTTTATTATTATTATTATTATTTTTTTTTTTTAAATTCACATCTGTGAATGTGGAATGTGTTTGGTTGGTTGATTGAAAACTTAATAAAACTTTAAATTTAAAAAAAAAAAAATGGCTATATAAATATGACTGCCTGACTGATTGATGCATTGGTGTGTGTCCTGATCCTGCTGCAGTCTGAACACAGCACAGAGCTATTTGAGACACTGGGTCTGGAAGGGGAGATCAACGTGGCTGTGGAGAGGTTAGCAGACTGGGCTGCCCCTCGGCCTGTGGAGAAGAGCCCCCTCACCATCTTAGACGAGGTAAGACAAGATAAACATCTAGGGGTCCCAAACGGCAGCTTATTCCCTACGTTGTGCACTGCTTGTGACCATAGGACCTTATTGTCTGTTTCCACCTAAATGTATTTGCGTCATTAAATCTCACTACAGGACATAAAATACAACACAGAACATATGAAGGACAGGGGATCATAGATTAAAAACATAGTGTACATCTTGTCACAGGTGTACATCCAGCCGGAGCCCCTGGGAGTGGTCCTCATCATCGGGGCCTGGAACTACCCCTGGGCAGTGACCCTCCAGCCCCTGGTCGGGGCCATCGCCGCTGGTACTGTAGTAGAAAACGCAATGGAGGTGGTTCTGTGTGTAAACAATGCTCGCGTGATGAATAACCTTGCCTGAGACTTGGAGACTTGTGTTAGCTCCCCGAGGTAATGCCTAGGCTTTACCTCAGCAGGCTAACATTGAGCTAACACAGTCTTGAAACGTTGTTATGATTACACATTCACTGTCTAATACTATCTCTCTTCTGCCTCCCTCCATCCCTCCATCCCTCTATCCATCCCTCCCATCTCTCCATCCCTCTATCCATCTCTCATCCCTCTATCCATCCCGCCATCCCTCCATCCCTCTATCCATTCCTCCATCCCTCTATCCCTCTCTCCATCCCTCCCATCTCTCCATCCCTCTATCGATCTCTCATCCCTCTATCCATCTCTCATCCCTCTATCCATCCCTCCATCCCACTATCCATCCCTCCCATCTCTCCATCCCTCTATCCATCTCTCATCCCTCTATCCATCCCTCCATCCCTCTATCCATCCCTCCATCCCTCTATCCATCTCTCCATCCCTCCATCTCTCCATCCCTCCATCCATCCCTCCCATCTCTCCATCCCTCCCATCTCTCCATCTCTCCATCCCTCCATCCATCCCTCCCATCTCTCCATCCCTCCATCCATCCCTCCCATCTCTCCATCTCTCCATCCTCCATCCATCCCTCCCATCTCTCATCTCTCCATCCCTCCCATCTTTCCATTCCTCCATCTCTCCAATCTCTCCATCCCTCCATCCATCCCTCCCATCTCTCCATCTCTCCATCCCTCCCATCTTTCCATCCCTCCATCTCTCCATCCCTCCCATCTCTCCATCCCTCCATCCATCCCTCCCATCTCTCCATCTCTCCATCCCTCCCATCTTTCCATCCCTCCATCTCTCCATCCCTCCCATCTCTCCATCCCTCCCATCTCTCCATCCCTCCCATCTCTCCATCTCTCCATCCCTCCCATCTTTCCATCCCTCTATCTCTCCATCTCTCCATCCCTCCCATCTCTCCATCCCTCCCATCTCTCCATCCCTCCATCTCTCCATCCCTCCCATCTCTCCATCCCTCCCATCTCTCCATCCCTCCCATCTCTCCATCTCTCCATCTCTCCATCCCTCCCATCTCTCCATCTCTCCATCCCTCCCATCTCTCCTTCCCTCCATCTCTCCATCCCTCCCATCTCTCCATCCCTCCCATCTCTCCATTCCTCCCATCTCCATCCCTCCCATCTCCCCATCTCTCCATCCCTCCCATCTCTCCATCCCTCCCATCTCTCCATCTCTCCATCTCTCCATCCCTCCCATCTCTCCATCTCTCCATCTCTCCATCCCTCCCATCTCTCCATCCCTCCCATCTCTCCATCCCTCCATCTCTCCATCTCTCCATCCCTCCCATCTCTCCATCCCTCCCATCTCTCCATCTCTCATCTCTCCATCCCTCCCATCTCTCCATCCCTCCCATCTCTCCATCCCTCCCATCTCTCCATCTCTCCATCCCTCCCATCTCTCCATCCTTCCCATTTCTCCATCTCTCCATCCCTCCCATTTCTCCATCTCTCTATCCCTCCCATCTCTCCATCCCTCCCATCTCTCCATCCCTCCCATCTCTCCATCCCTCCCATCTCTCCATCCCTCAGGGAATGCTGCTGTGGTTAAGCCGTCAGAGGTCAGCTCTCATTCAGCCAAGGTCATGGAGGATCTGCTCCCTCTCTACCTGGACAAGGTCACTTCGCTAACGTCAAATCCCTATCAGATGCATGTTTATTCCTTTACAGCGCCTTCGGAAAGTATTCATACCCCTCGACTTATTCCACATTTATGGCAAGCGGTGCATCAAGTCTGACACCAACATGCTCCTGAATAGCTACTATCCCCAAGCCATAAGACTACTAAATAACTAGCTAGATAGGTAACAAAATGGCTACACGGACTATCTGAGTTGACCCTTGTATTTTATTTTGCGCTGTCTCTATGCACACTCACAGGGCCCTACACACTCACACACACTGTCACTCCAACACACACATAAACACTCACTCCATCATTTGCTCACACACACATAATATTTACATACATTTGTACTGACTCTAGACGCACACACACCCACTCACATACAATCATCATATACGCTGCTGCTACTCTGTTTATTATATATCCTGATGCCTAGTCACCTTACCCCTATACATATCTACCTCCATCACTCCAGTATCCCTGTCCCCTTACCCCTATACATATCTACCTCTATCACTCCAGTATCCCTGCACATTGTTAATATGGGACTGGAACTGACTGACCCTGTACATAGTATGCGTACTTACTTTATCGTGTTCTTATATCTTGTTTTAATATCTCTTGTGTTTTTGTTCTACCTTGTTATTTTTAGTATTACATTGATATTGATTACTGCATTGTTGGGTTTGGAGCTTGCAAGAAAGGCAGCACTGTTCTTGTGCACGTGACATTGAAACTTGAAACATTTTGTTGTTACAGCCTGAATTCAAAATGGATTAAATATGATTTTTTTCTCACCTATCTACACACAATACCCCATAATGACAAAGTGAAAACATGTTTTTAGAAAATGTATTGAAAATGAAATACAGAAATATCTCATTTACATAAGTATTCACACCCCTGAGTCAATACTTTGTAGAAGCACCTTTAACAGTGATTACAGTCTTTCTAGGTTAGTCTCTAAGAGCTTTCTACACCTGGATAGTGCAACATTTGCCTATTATTAATTTCAGAATACTTCAAGCTCTGTCAAATTGGTTGTTGATCATTGCTAGACAACCATTTTCAGGTCCTGCCATAGATTTTCAAATAGATTTAAGTCAAAACTGTAACTTGCCCACTCAGGAACATTCACTGTCTTCTTGGTAAGCAACTCCAGTGTATATTTGGCCTTGTGTTTTAGGTTATTGTCCTGCTGAAAGGTGAATTCATCTCCCAGTGTCTGGTGGAAAGCAGACTGAACCAGGTTTTCCTCTAGGATTTTGCCTGTGCTTAGCTCTATTCAGTTTATTTTTTATCCTGAAAAATTCCCCAGTCCTTAACGATTACAAACATACCCACAACATGATGCAGCCACCACTATGCTTGAAAATATGGACAGTGGTACTGAGTAATGTGTTGTATTGGATTTGCCCCAAACATAACACTTTGTATTCAGGACAAAAAGTTAATTGCTTTGCCATATTTTTTGCAGTATTACTTTAGTGCCTTGTAGCAAACAGGATGCATTTTTTGGAACAGTCTTCCTTCTTTTCACTCTGTCAATTAATTTAGTATTGTGGAGTAACTACAATGTTGTTGATCCATCCTCAGTTTTCTCCTATCACAGCCATTCAGCTCTGTAACTGTTTTAAAATCCCCATTGGTCTCATGGTGAAATCCCAGAGCGGTTTCCTTCCTCTCCGGCAACTGAGTTAGGAAGGACGCCTGTATCTTTGTAGTGACTTGGTGTATTGATACACCATCCAAAGTGTAATTAATAACTTCATCATGCCAATAGGTGCCGTTCTTTGCGAGGTATTGGAAAACCTCCCTGGTCTTTGTGGTTTAACCTGTGTTTGAAATTCAGTGCTCGAATGTGGGACTTTACAGATAATTGTATGTGTGGGGTACAGAGATGAGGTAGTCATTCAAAAAACATGTTAAACACTATTGTTGCACACAGAGTGAGTCCATGCAACTTATTATGTGACTTGTTAAGCAAAGTTTTACTCCTGAACCTATTTAAGCTTGCCATAACAAAAGGGGTTGAATACTTATTGACTCAAGACATTTCAGCTTTTCATTTGAATGAATTAGTAGAAATTTAGAAAAACATAATTCCACTTTGACATTATGGGGTATTGTGTGTAGGCCACAAAATCTCAATTTAATCAATTATAAATTCAGGCTGTACCACAACAAAATGAGGAAAGAGTCAAGGGGTGTGAATACTTTCTGAAGGCTTCTCACTTCAATCCCTCTTGTGTCGTAGGCTGCTCTTGATGCTGAGAGGGCACTGAAGTGTTCTTGTTTGTGTGAGTGCGCATGCATATGTGCATGTGTGTTTACATGCCTGTCCCCCTCCTCCCCAGGAGCTGTACCCTGTAGTGTGTGGGGGCGTGTCAGAGACCCAGGAGTTGCTGCGTCAGCGTTTCGACCACGTCTTCTACACAGGGAACAGCACTGTGGGTAAACTGGTGATGGAGGCGGCCGCCCGACACCTCACCCCTGTCACCCTGGAGCTGGGGGGGAAGAGCCCCTGTTACATCGATAAGGACGTCGACCTCACCGTGGCATGCCGGTCAGTGGCAGACTGGCCCCATATTCCTTGAGAGATATTCAATCTGTGTAATTTTGTCCATTCCCTGGTCATCCAAAATCTTGGAAATAGTATTTTGTGGGCAGCATCACTGCAACAGCTCAAGGACTGTTTCATACTTTACTCAGAGGAGAACAGCTCAAGGACTGTTTCATACTTTACTCAGAGGAGAACAGCTCAAGGACTGTTTCATACTTTACTCAGAGGAGAACAGCTCAAGGACTGTTTCATTGTAAGTTACTCAGAGGAGAACAGCTCAAGGACTGTTTCATACTTTACTCAGATGAGAACAGCTCAATGACTGTTTCATACTTTACTCAGATGAGAATAGCTCAAGGACTATTTCATACTTTACTCAGAGGAGAACAGCTCAAGGACTGTTTCATACTTTACTCAGATGAGAACAGCTCAAGGACCGTTTCATACTTTACTCAGATGAGAACAGCTCAAGGACCGTTTCATACTTTACTCAGAGGAGAACAGCTCAAGGACTGTTTCATACTTTACTCAGATCAGAACAGCTCAAGGACTGTTTCATACTTTACTCAGGTGAGAATAGCTTAAGGACTGTTTCATACTTTACTCAGATGAGAACAGCTCAATGACTGTTTCATACTTTACTCAGATGAGAATAGCTTAAGGACTGTTTCATACTTTACTCAGAGGAGAACAGCTCAATGACTGTTTCATACTTTACTCAGATCAGAACAGCTCAAGGACTGTTTCATACTTTACTCAGATGAGAACAGCTCAATGACTGTTTCATTGTAAGTTACTCAGAGGAGAACAGCTCAAGGACCGTTTCATACTTTACTCAGATGAGAACAGCTCAAGGACTGTTTCATACTTTACTCAGAGGAGAACAGCTCAAGGACTGTTTCATACTTTACTCAGATGAGAACAGCTCAATGACTGTTTCATACTTTACTCAGATGAGAATAGCTCAAGGACTATTTCATACTTTACTCAGAGGAGAACAGCTCAAGGACTGTTTCATACTTTACTCAGATGAGAACAGCTCAAGGACTGTTTCATACTTTACTCAGATGAGAACAGCTCAATGACTGTTTCATACTTTACTCAGATGAGAATAGCTTAAGGACTGTTTCATACTTTACTCAGAGGAGAACAGCTCAATGACTGTTTCATACTTTACTCAGATCAGAACAGCTCAAGGACTGTTTCATACTTTACTCAGAGGAGAACAGCTCAAGGACTGTTTCATTGTAAGTTACTCAGAGGAGAACAGCTCAAGGACCGTTTCATACTTTACTCAGATGAGAACAGCTCAAGGACTGTTTCATACTTTACTCAGAGGAGAACAGCTCAAGGACTGTTTCATACTTTACTCAGATGAGAACAGCTCAATGACTGTTTCATACTTTACTCAGATGAGAATAGCTCAAGGACTATTTCATACTTTACTCAGAGGAGAACAGCTCAAGGACTGTTTCATACTTTACTCAGATGAGAACAGCTCAAGGACCGTTTCATACTTTACTCAGATGAGAACAGCTCAAGGACTGTTTCATACTTTACTCAGATCAGAACAGCTCAAGGACTGTTTCATACTTTACTCAGGTGAGAATAGCTTAAGGACTGTTTCATACTTTACTCAGATGAGAACAGCTCAATGACTGTTTCATACTTTACTCAGATGAGAATAGCTTAAGGACTGTTTCATACTTTACTCAGAGGAGAACAGCTCAATGACTGTTTCATACTTTACTCAGATCAGAACAGCTCAAGGACTGTTTCATACTTTACTCAGATGAGAATAGCTTAAGGACTGTTTCATACTTTACTCAGAGGAGAACAGCTCAAGGACTGTTTCATACTTTACTCAGATGAGAATAGCTTAAGGACTGTTTCATACTTTACTCAGAGGAGAACAGCTCAAGGACTGTTTCATACTTTACTCAGATGAGAACAGCTCAAGGATTGTTTCATACTTTACTCAGATGAGAACAGCTCAAGGACTGTTTCATACTTTACTCAGAGGAGAACAGCTCAAGGACTGTTTCATACTTTACTCAGATGAGAATAGCTTAAGGACTGTTTCATACTTTACTCAGAGGAGAACAGCTCAAGGACTGTTTCATACTTTACTCAGATGAGAATAGCTTAAGGACTGTTTCATACTTTACTCAGAGGAGAACAGCTCAAGGACTGTTTCATACTTTACTCAGATGAGAACAGCTCAAGGATTGTTTCATACTTTACTCAGATGAGAACAGCTCAAGGACTGTTTCATACTTTACTCAGATGAGAACAGCTCAAGGACTGTTTCATAGTACGTTACTCAGAGGAGAACAGCTCAATGACTTTTTCATACTTTACTCAGATGAGAACAGCTCAAGGACTGTTTCATAGTACGTTACTCAGAGGAGAACAGCTCAATGACTTTTTCATACTTTACTCAGATGAGAACAGCTCAAGGACTGTTTCATAGTACGTTACTCAGAGGAGAACAGCTCAAGGACTGTTTCATACTTTACTCAGATGAGAACAGCTCAAGGATTGTTTCATACTTTACTCAGATGAGAATAGCTTAAGGACTGTTTCATACTTTACTCAGATGAGAACAGCTCAAGGTCTGTTTCATACTTTACTCAGATGAGAATAGCTTAAGGACTGTTTCATACTTTACTCAGAGGAGAACAGCTCAAGGACTGTTTCATACTTTACTCAGATGAGAACAGCTCAATGACTGTTTCATACTTTACTCAGATCAGAACAGCTCAAGCACTGTTTCATACTTTACTCAGATGAGAATAGCTTAAGGACTGTTTCATACTTTACTCAGAGGAGAACAGCTCAAGGACTGTTTCATACTTTACTCAGATGAGAATAGCTTAAGGACTGTTTCATACTTTACTCAGAGGAGAACAGCTCAAGGACTGTTTCATACTTTACTCAGATGAGAACAGCTCAATGACTTTTTCATACTTTACTCAGATGAGAACAGCTCATGGACTGTTTCATACTTTACTCAGAGGAGAACAGCTCAAGGACTGTTTCATACTTTACTCAGATGAGAACAGCTCAAGGACTGTTTCATAGTACGTTACTCAGAGGAGAACAGCTCAAGGACTGTTTCATACTTTACTCAGATGAGAACAGCTCAAGGACTGTTTCATACTTTACTCAGAGGAGAACAGCTCAAGGACTGTTTCATACTTTACTCAGAGGAGAACAGCTCAAGGACTGTTTCATTGTAAGTTACTCAGAGGAGAACAGCTCAAGGACCGTTTCATACTTTACTCAGATGAGAACAGCTCAAGGACTGTTTCATACTTTACTCAGAGGAGAACAGCTCAAGGACTGTTTCATACTTTACTCAGATGAGAACAGCTCAATGACTGTTTCATACTTTACTCAGATGAGAATAGCTCAAGGACTATTTCATACTTTACTCAGAGGAGAACAGCTCAAGGACTGTTTCATACTTTACTCAGATGAGAACAGCTCAAGGACCGTTTCATACTTTACTCAGATGAGAACAGCTCAAGGACCGTTTCATACTTTACTCAGAGGAGAACAGCTCAAGGACTGTTTCATACTTTACTCAGATGAGAACAGCTCAAGGACTGTTTCATACTTTACTCAGATCAGAACAGCTCAAGGACTGTTTCATACTTTACTCAGGTGAGAATAGCTTAAGGACTGTTTCATACTTTACTCAGATGAGAACAGCTCAATGACTGTTTCATACTTTACTCAGATGAGAATAGCTTAAGGACTGTTTCATACTTTACTCAGAGGAGAACAGCTCAATGACTGTTTCATACTTTACTCAGATCAGAACAGCTCAAGGACTGTTTCATACTTTACTCAGATGAGAATAGCTTAAGGACTGTTTCATACTTTACTCAGAGGAGAACAGCTCAAGGACTGTTTCATACTTTACTCAGATGAGAATAGCTTAAGGACTGTTTCATACTTTACTCAGAGGAGAACAGCTCAAGGACTGTTTCATACTTTACTCAGATGAGAACAGCTCAAGGATTGTTTCATACTTTACTCAGATGAGAACAGCTCAAGGACTGTTTCATACTTTACTCAGAGGAGAACAGCTCAAGGACTGTTTCATACTTTACTCAGATGAGAACAGCTCAAGGACTGTTTCATAGTACGTTACTCAGAGGAGAACAGCTCAATGACTTTTTCATACTTTACTCAGATGAGAACAGCTCAAGGACTGTTTCATAGTACGTTACTCAGAGGAGAACAGCTCAATGACTTTTTCATACTTTACTCAGATGAGAACAGCTCAAGGACTGTTTCATAGTACGTTACTCAGAGGAGAACAGCTCAAGGACTGTTTCATACTTTACTCAGATGAGAACAGCTCAAGGATTGTTTCATACTTTACTCAGATGAGAATAGCTTAAGGACTGTTTCATACTTTACTCAGATGAGAACAGCTCAAGGTCTGTTTCATACTTTACTCAGATGAGAATAGCTTAAGGACTGTTTCATACTTTACTCAGAGGAGAACAGCTCAAGGACTGTTTCATACTTTACTCAGATGAGAACAGCTCAATGACTGTTTCATACTTTACTCAGATCAGAACAGCTCAAGCACTGTTTCATACTTTACTCAGATGAGAATAGCTTAAGGACTGTTTCATACTTTACTCAGAGGAGAACAGCTCAAGGACTGTTTCATACTTTACTCAGATGAGAATAGCTTAAGGACTGTTTCATACTTTACTCAGAGGAGAACAGCTCAAGGACTGTTTCATACTTTACTCAGATGAGAACAGCTCAATGACTTTTTCATACTTTACTCAGATGAGAACAGCTCATGGACTGTTTCATACTTTACTCAGATGAGAACAGCTCAAGGACTGTTTCATACTTTACTCAGAGGAGAACAGCTCAAGGACTGTTTCATACTTTACTCAGATGAGAACAGCTCAAGGACTGTTTCATAGTACGTTACTCAGAGGAGAACAGCTCAATGACTTTTTCATACTTTACTCAGATGAGAACAGCTCAAGGACTGTTTCATAGTACGTTACTCAGAGGAGAACAGCTCAATGACTTTTTCATACTTTACTCAGATGAGAACAGCTCAAGGACTGTTTCATAGTACGTTACTCAGAGGAGAACAGCTCAAGGACTGTTTCATACTTTACTCAGATGAGAACAGCTCAAGGATTGTTTCATACTTTACTCAGATGAGAATAGCTTAAGGACTGTTTCATACTTTACTCAGATGAGAACAGCTCAAGGTCTGTTTCATACTTTACTCAGATGAGAATAGCTTAAGGACTGTTTCATACTTTACTCAGAGGAGAACAGCTCAAGGACTGTTTCATACTTTACTCAGATGAGAACAGCTCAATGACTGTTTCATACTTTACTCAGATCAGAACAGCTCAAGCACTGTTTCATACTTTACTCAGATGAGAATAGCTTAAGGACTGTTTCATACTTTACTCAGAGGAGAACAGCTCAAGGACTGTTTCATACTTTACTCAGATGAGAATAGCTTAAGGACTGTTTCATACTTTACTCAGAGGAGAACAGCTCAAGGACTGTTTCATACTTTACTCAGATGAGAACAGCTCAATGACTTTTTCATACTTTACTCAGATGAGAACAGCTCATGGACTGTTTCATACTTTACTCAGAGGAGAACAGCTCAAGGACTGTTTCATACTTTACTCAGATGAGAACAGCTCAAGGACTATTTCATAGTACGTTACTCAGAGGAGAACAGCTCAAGGACTGTTTCATACTTTACTCAGATGAGAACAGCTCAAGGACTGTTTCATAGTACGTTACTCAGAGGAGAACAGCTCAAGGACTGTTTCATCTTTACTCAGAGGAGAACAGCTCAAGGACTGTTTCATACTTTACTCAGATGAGAACAGCTCAAGGACTGTTTCATATTTACTCAGAGGAGAACAGCTCAAGGACTGTTTCATACTTTACTCAGAGGAGAACAGCTCAAGGATTGTTTCATACTTTACTCAGATGAGAACAGCTCAAGGACTGTTTCATAGTACGTTACTCAGAGGAGAACAGCTCAAGGACTGTTTCATACTTTACTCAGATGAGAACAGCTCAAGGACTGTTTCATACTTTACTCAGATGAGAACAGCTCAAGGACTGTATCATACTTTACTCAGATGAGAACAGCTCAAGGACTGTTTCATATTTACTCAGAGGAGAACAGCTCAAGGACTGTTTCATACTTTACTCAGATGAGAACAGCTCAAGGACTGTTTCATACTTTACTCAGATGAGAACAGCTCAATGACTGTTTCATACTTTACTCAGAGGAGAACAGCTCAAGGACTGTTTCATACTTTACTCAGAGGAGAACAGCTCAAGGACTGTTTCATACTTTACTCAGATGAGAACAGCTCAAGGACTGTTTCATACTTTACTCAGAGGAGAACAGCTCAAGGACTGTTTCATACTTTACTCAGAGGAGAACAGCTCAAGGACTGTTTCATACTTTACTCAGAGGAGAAGCACATTATGCCTCTGTGTTTCCACAGGCGTATCACATGGGGGAAGTTTGTGAATTGTGGTCAGACGTGCATCGCTCCAGACTACATCCTGTGTGAACCCAGCATCCAGGACAGAGTGGTGGAAGAGATCAGGAAATGCATCACGGTATAGTCTGCATGTACAGTAGAGATTATACGAATTAGTTGAATAAGCATAGAATTACAGAATGGGTCCTGCATATACAGTAGTCTGGAATCCAGACCTGTTTAACATTCCACAACTTGTATTGGCATATGGCCCAGCACACAAGGAGTGGTATGTTAGCACAGAACCACTCATACAGTACCTTTATGAAGCAACGCTACCATCCACTAAGATCTATGTCACGTCTGTTCTTCAAGAAGTCAACAGCAACTGAAATTCACTTAGAAGTACAGTGCCTGTAGAAAGTCTACACCCCCATTTTGTTTCTCCAACACATCTACACAACCTACTCCACATTTTCAAAGTGAAAGAAAGTTCTAGAAGAATTGCCAAATTAAGAAAAAAATAAAAACTGAAATACACTGCTCAAAAAAATAAAGTGAACACTAAAATAACACACCCTAGATCTGAATGAAGGAAATAATCTTATTAAATACTTTTTTCTTTACATAGTTGAATGTGCTGACAACAAAATCACACAAAAATTATCAATGGAAATCAAATTTATCAACCCATGGAGGTCTGGATTTGGAGTCACACTCAAAATTAAAGTGGAAAACCACACTACAGGCTGATCCAACGTTGATGTAATGTCCTTAAAACAAGTCAAAATTAGGCTCAGTAGTGTGTGTGGCCTCCACGTGCCTGTATGACCTCCCTACTACGCCTGGGCATGCTCCTGATGAGGTGGCGGATGGTCTCCTGAGGGATCTCCTCCCAGACCTGGACTAAAGCATCCGCCAACTCCTGGACAGTCTGTGGTGCAACGTGGCGTTGGTGGATGGAGCGAGACATGATGTCCCAGATGTGCTCAATTGGATTCAGGTCTGGGGAACGGGCGGTCCATAGCATCAATGCCTTCCTCTTGCAGGAACTGCTGACACACTCCAGCCACATGAGGTTTAGCATTGTCTTGCATTAGGAGGAACCCAGGGCCAACCGCACCAGCATATGGTCTCACAAGGGGTCTGAGGATCTCATCTCGGTACCTAATGGCAGTCAGGCTACCTCTGACGAGCACATGGAGGGCTGTGCGGCCCCCCCAAAGAAATGCCACCCCACACCATGACTGACCCACCGCCAAACCGGTCATGCTGGAGGATGTTGCAGGCAGCAGAACGTTCTCCACGGCGTCTCCAGACTCTGTCACGTCTGTCACATGTGCTCAGTGTGAACCTGCTTTCATCTGTGAAGAGCACAGGGCGCCAGTGGCGAATTTGCCAATCTTGGTGTTCTCTGGCAAATGCCAAACGTCCTGCACGGTGTTGGGCTGTAAGCACAACCACCACCTGTGGACGTCTGGCCCTCATACCACCCTCATGGAGTCTGTTTCTGACCGTTTGAGCAGACACATGCACATTTGTGGCCTGCTGGAGGTCATTTTGCAGGGCTCTGGCAGTGCTCCTCCTGCTCCTCCTTGCACAAAGGCGGAGGTAGCGGTCCTGCTGCTGGGTTGTTGCCCTCCTACGGCCTCCTCCACGTCTCCTGATGTACTGGCCTGTCTGCTGGTAGCGCCTCCATGCTCTGGACACTACGCTGACAGACACAGCAAACCTTCTTGCCACAGCTCGCATTGATGTGCCATCCTGGATGAGCTGCACTACCTGAGCCACTTGTGTGGGTTGTAGACTCCGTCTCATGCTACCACTAGAGTGAAAGCACTGCCAGCATTCAAAAGTGACCAAAACATCAACCAGGAAGCATAGGAATTGAGAAGTGGTCAGTGGTCACCACCTGCAGAACCAGTCCTTATTGGGGGCCTATAATTTCCACCTGTTGTCTATTCCATTTGCACAACAGCATGTGAAATGTATTGTCAATCAGTGTTGCTTCCTAAGTGGACAGTTAGATTTCACAGAAGTGTGATTGACTTGGAGTTACATTGTGTTGTTTAAGTGTTCCCTTTATTTTTTGAGCAGTGTATAATAATTAGATAAATCCACCCCCATGAGTTAATACTTGGTGGAAGCGCCTTTGGCAGCCATTAAAGCTGTGAATCATTTTGATTAAGATTCTACCAACTTTTCACAACTCTTATGCCTTCGGAAAGTATTCAGACCCCTTGACTTTTTCCACATTTTGTTAGGTTACAGCCTTATTCTAAAATTGATTAAACCGTTTTTTCCCTCATAAATCTACACACAATACCCCATAATGACTAAGCAAAAGCAGGTTTGTATAATTTTTTGCTAATTTATAAAAAATCTAAAACAGAAATATCACAGTATTCAGACCCCTGAAGCACCTTTGGCGGCAATTACAGCCTTGAGTCTTCTTGGGTATGACGCTACAAGCTTGGCACACCTGTATTTGGGGAGTTTCTCCCACTCTACTCTGCAGATCCTCTCAAGCTCTGTCAGGTTGGATGGGGAGCATCGCTGCACAGCTATTTTCAGGTCTCTTCAGAGATGTTCGATCGGGTTCAAGTCCGGGCTCTAGCTGGGCCACTCAAGGACATTCAGAGACTTGTCCCAAAGCCACTCCTGCGTTGTCTTGGCTGTGTGCTTAGGGTTGTTGTCCTGTTAGAAGGTGAACCGTCGCCCCAGTCTGAGTTCCTGACTAGTCTCCCAGTCCCTGCCGCTGAAAAACACCCCCACAGCATGATGCTGCCACAACCATGGTTCACCGTAGGGATGGTGCCAGGATTCCTCCAGACGTGACGCTTGGCATTCAGGCCAAAGAGTTTAATCTTGATTTCATCAGACCAAAGAATCTTGTTTCTCATGGTCAGAGTCCTTTAGGTGCCTTTTGGCAAACTCCAAGCGGGGAGTGGCTTCCGTCTGGACACTCTACCATAAAGGCCTGATTGCTGGAGTGCTGCAGAGATGGTTGTCCTTCTGGAAGGTTCTTCCATCTCCACAGAGAAACTCTACAGCTCTGTCAGAGTGACCATCGGGTTCTTGGTCACCTCCCTGACCAAGGCCCTTCTCCCCCGATTGCTCAGATTCGCTGGGCGGCCAGCTCTAGGAAGAGTCTTGGTGGTTCCAAATTTCTTCCATTTAATAATGATCGAGGCCACTGTGTTCTTGGGGACCTTCAATGCTGCAGAATTATTTTGGTAACCTTCCCCAGATCTGTCAACTGTGGGACCTTATATAGACAGGTGTGTGCCTTTCCAAATCATGTCCAATCAATTGAATTTACCACAGGTGGACTCCAATCAAGTTGTAGAAACATCTCAAGCATGATCAATGGAAACAGGATGCACCTGAGCTAAATTTCGAGTCTCATAGCAAAGGATCTGAATACTTATGTAAATAAGGTATTTCTGTTTTTCATGTTTTATAAGTTTGTATAAATGTCTAAAAACCTGTTTTCGCTTTGTCATTATGGGGTGTTGTGAGTAGATTGCTGAGGATTTTTTTATTTAAAAAAAATCATTTTTATAATAAGGCTGTAACGTAACAAAATGTGAAAAAAGTCAAGGGGTCTGAATTTTTGACAGAAGCTCAGGCTCAGTACATTTGGTTGGGGATCGTTGATTGACAGCAATATTTCAACCTTACCATGTGTCTGATTTTTTAAAGCAGATTTAAGTCAGAACTAAGACTAGACCACTCAGGAACACTCAACACACTTTTGCATAAACATTTGTGTAATTGTCCCGCAGAAAAATACAACTCTATCCCAGGGTTGGGTTTTCAGAAGACTGAGGTGGGTTTTCCTCTACCTTTTTACCTGGGCTTTGCTCCTTTCATATTTATTTTCATCCTGACAAACTCCCCAGTCCCTGCCAATGACAAGCATTTTTTACATTTATTTTTTATTTAACCATTATTTAACTAGGCAAGTCAGTTAAGAACAAATTCTTATTTACAATGACGACCTACACCGGCCAATCCCGGACGACACTGGGCCAATTGTGCCCAGCCAAGCATACCCATAACATGACCTTGTTATGGGTATGAAACCTTGGCTCAAAATCAGAGACAAGGTTTAAATATTGCTTTCTATCAATGATCCCCAACCAAATTTGCTGAGCCTGAGCAATTTTGACAAAAACGATGGAAATGTTGCTCTAAGTGTTGTGCGATGTAGAATCTTAATGAAAATGATTCACAGCTGGAATGGCTGCCAAAGGTGCTTCCACCAAACATTGGAGACTTATCCAATTATGATATTTCAGGGGTGGGGGGGGGGGGGGGGGGGTGTTCTTAATTTGGAAAACTTTCTATGACCTTCTTTCACTTTGAAAATATGGAGTAGGCTGTGTAGATCTGTAGGCAGCAGAATGTGAAAAACAGTTAAAGTGGGTATAGACTTTCAATAGGCACTGTATATGCATTTTAATGGTAATTCACTATTGTATATTTTACCTTCGGGCTGGTGTTAGGAGTTTTATACGGATGACCCAAAGACCTTTGAGGACTACGGACGCATCATTAACCAGCGCCACTTCCTGAGGGTGATGTCACTGTTCGAGGGGAGCACTGTGGCCATCGGAGGAGACAGCGACCAATCACAATGCTATATAGGTACGTTAAAAAAATACATGTATATAAAAATAGGACCAAACACAACAAGAGACACCACAACACTACATAAAGAGAGACACCACAACACTACATAAAGAGAGACACCACAACACTACATAAAGAGAGACACCACAACACTACATAAAGAGAGACACCACAACACTACATAAAGAGAGACACCACAACACTACATAAAGAGAGACCTTAGACAACAACATAGCATGGCAGCAACACATGACAACACAGCATGGTAGCAACCCAACATGAAAACAACATGGTAGCAACACAACATGAAAACAACATGGTAGCAACCCAACATGAAAACAACATGGTAGCAACCCGACATGAAAACAACATGGTAGCAATCCAACATGAAAACAACATGGTAGCAATCCAACATGAAAACAACATGGTAGCAACCCAACATGAAAACAACATGGTAGCAACCCAACATGAAAACAACATGGTAGCAACCCAACATGAAAACAACATGGTAGCAACCCAACATGAAAACAGCATGGTAGCAACACAACATGAAAACAACATGGTAGCAACCCAACATGAAAACAACATGGTAGCAACACAACATGAAAACAACATGGTAGCAACCCAACATGAAAACAACATTACATTTACATTTTAGTCATTTAGCAGACGCTCTTATCCAGAGCGACTTACAGGAGCAATTAGGGTTAAGTGCCTTGCTTAAGGGCACATCGGCAGATTTTTCACCTAGTCAGCTTGGGGATTAGAACCAGCGACCTTTCGGTTACTGGCACAACGCTCTTACCCACTAAGCTACCTGCCGCCCCAGTCCAACATGAAAACAACATGGTAGCAACCCAACATGAAAACAGCATGGTAGCAACACAACATGAAAACAACATGGTAGCAACCCAACATGTAAACAACATGGTAGCAACCCAACATGAAAACAACATGGTAGCAACCCGACATGAAAACAACATGGTAGCAACACAACATGAAAACAGCATGGTAGCAACACAACATGAAAACAACATGGTAGCAACCCGACATGAAAACAACATGGTAGCAACACAAGACATGGTGCAAACATTAGATAACATTAGACAACAGCACAAAGGGCAAGAAGGTAGAAGGTGTGTTATTTCTTATGTTTCTAGTATTCGTGAGCCTTCCCCCCCCCCCCCCCCCCCTGCCCTTTGTGTCTACTCAGTGTGTGTGTTATTGTGTTATTTCTCAATGTGCGTGTGTGTCCAGCCCCCACGGTGCTGAAGGACGTGACAGGGGGCTCCAAGGTGATGCAGGAGGAGATATTTGGTCCCCTGCTCCCCATCGTCACTGTTAGTGGAGTGGACGAGGCGATACAGTTCATCAATGAGAGAGAGAAGCCTCTGGCACTCTACGTGTTCTCACCTGACAACAAGGTAAAGACCGTAGAAGTGCTATTAAAGCTAAAGTCTGTAAGATTTACAGTGTTTTTAACTAATGAAAGATATCCATATTGATGAATATGTCTTATGACCTACACAACCAGTCAAAAAGTTTGGACACACCTGCTCATTCAAGGGTTTTTCTTTATTTTTAATATTTTTTACATTGTGGAATAATAGTGAAGACATCAAAACTATGAAATAACACATATGGAATCATGTAGTAACCAAAAAAAAGTGTTAAGCAAATCAAAATATATTTTATATTTCATTCTTCAAATAACCACCCTTTGCCTTGATGACAGCTTTGCACGCTCTTGGCATTCTCTCAACCAGCTTCATGAGGTAGTCACCTGGAATGCATTTCAATTAACAGGTGTGCCTTCTTAAAAGTTAATTTGTGGAATTTCTTTCCTTCTTAATGCGTTTGAGCCAATCAGTTGTGTTGTGACAAGGTAGGTGGGGTATACAGAAGATAGCCCTATTTGGTAAAATACCAAGTCTATATTATGGCAAGAACAGCTCAAATAAGCAAAGAGAAACGACAGTAAGTAAGACAGTCAATACGGAACATTTCAAGAATTTTGAACGTTTCTTCAAGTGCCGTCGCAAAAACAATCAAGCGCTATGATGAAACTGGCTCTCATGAGGACCTCCACAGGAAAGGAAGACCCAGAGTTACCTCTGCTGCAGAGGATATGTTCATTAGCGTTACCAGCCTCAGAAATTTCAGCCCAAATAAATTATTCACAGTTCAAATAACAGACACATCTCAACATCAACTATTCAGAGGGGACTGTGTGAATCAGGCCTTCATGGTCGAATTGTTGCAAAGGACACCAATATTAAGAAGAGACCTGCTTGGACCAAGAAACACGAGCAATGGACATTAGACCGGTGGAGTCTTTGGTCTGGAGTCCAAATTGGAGATTTTTGGTTCAAACCGCTGTGTCTTTGTGAGACACGGTGTGGGTGAACGGATGATGTCCGCACGTGTAGTTCCCACCGTGAAGCATGGAGGAGGAGTTGTTATGGTGTGGGGGTGCTTTGCTGGTGACACTGTCTGTGATCTATTTAGAATTCAAGGCACACTTAACCAGCATGGCTACCAAAGCATTCTGCAGTGATACGCCATCCCATCTGGTTTGGGCTTAGTGGGACTGTCATTTGTTTTTCAACAGGACAATGACCCAACACACCTCCAGGCTGTGTAAGGGCTATTTTACCAAGAATGAGAGTGATGGAGTGCTGCATCAGATGACCTGGCCTCCACAATCCCCTGACCTCAACCCAATTGAGATGGTGTGAAGGAAAAGCAGCCAACAAGTGCTCAGCATATGTGGGAACTCCTTCAAGACTGTTGGAAAAGCATTCCAGGTGAAGCTGGTTGAGAGAATGCCAAGAGTGTGCAAAGCTGTCATCAAGGCAAAGGGTGGCTATTTGAAGAATCTCAAATATATAATATATTTTGATTTGTTTAACACTTTTTTGGTTACTACATGATTCCATATGTGTTATTTCATGGTTTTGATGTCTTCACTATTATTCTAAAATAGTGTCCAAACTTTTGACTGGTACTGTACGTCAAATACTAAGTTAGTGTTTTTCCATCTCTCTCTCTCTCTCTCTCTCTCTCTCTCTCTCTCTCTCTCTCTCTCTCTCTCTCTCTCGCTCTCTCTCTCTCTCTCTGTCTCTCTCTCTCACTCTCTCTCTCTCTCCCTCTCTCCCCCTCCCTCCCTCCCTCCCTCCTTCCACCTCTAGTTGATCAGGAGGGTGATAGCAGAGACCTCTAGTGGGGCCCTGGTGGCCAATGACTGTCTGGTCCACTTCACTGTCAACGCTCTCCCCTTCGGAGGGGTGGGTAAGTTAAGACTAATACAGACACACACACGCGCACACACACACACACACACACACACACACAATACTGATATGATGTGTGTTCTGTGTGTGTCTTAATAACACCCTTGTTAGTTCCTGACCTGACATGATTACTCACAATAAAAAATATATTGAATTTTCCGCCCACTGTCCCTCCTCTCCCTTCCCCAAGGTAACAGTGGCATGGGGCGCTACCACGGCCAGCACGGCTTTGACCAGCTCAGCCACCTGCGTGCCTGCCTCATTAAGAAGCTCAACATGGAGGGTGCGAACGCCATGCGTTACCCGCCCCACACGGCTAAGAAGCTGGGCTGGGCACGCTTCTTCCTCCTGAAGCGGGTTAACCTGGGCAGGCTCAGACCCATGGTACTACTGGCCCTGTTCTCTGCCCTGGCTGCCTTCATAGTACAGGTAAGATAGATAGATCATAGTACAGGTCAGATAGATAGATCATAGTACAGGTCAGATAGATAGATCATAGTACAGGTCAGATAGATAGACCATAGTACAGGTCAGATAGATAGATCATAGTACAGGTCAGATAGATAGATCATAGTACAGGTCAGATAGATAGATCATAGTACAGGTCAGATAGATAGATCATAGTACAGGTCAGATAGATAGACCATAGTACAGGTCAGATAGATAGACCATAGTACAGGTCAGATAGATAGATCATAGTACAGGTCAGATAGATAGATCATAGTACAGGTCAGATAGATAGATCATAGTACAGGTCAGATAGATAGATCATAGTACAGGTCAGATAGATAGATCATAGTACAGGTCAGATAGATAGATCATAGTACAGGTCAGATAGATAGATCATAGTACAGGTCAGATAGATAGATCATAGTACAGGTCAGATAGATAGATCATAGTACAGGTCAGATAGATAGATCATAGTACAGGTCAGATAGATAGACCAGACTGAGTTAGCTAACAGGCCTTCCTGCTATAGCTTTTAATCAATTGTTTAGAGCGCCAATGGCATCCTATTCCCTATATAGTGTGCTACGTTTGACCAGGCCCTAGTCTAAAGTAGTGCACTATATAGGGAATAGGGTGCCATTTGGGACACATCCCATAAGTAGTTACTACGAAACAGTTGAGATCACCACAATAGATCCCTGTCTACAGTTGAGATCACCACAATAGATCCCTGTCTTAGCTCTGCTGGTCACTTCAACCCCTCCTACTGAAATACCATAGTGGCCTGTGCCTGGGCAGGGAGGGACTGGAGTGTCTCGAGCCATGACTGGTTTAATAACTAGAAGGAAGAGAGGGAGATATATACTGCATCCCAAATGGCACACTGTTCCCTATTTAGTGCACTACTTGTATGCACTATATAGCTAATAGGGTGCATTCAGGATGAAGCCATAGCAGTTTATTGTGTGTCACTCTAACAGACTCCTACTGTAGCTTGTTGGCTGAATAGAGTGTTTTTCTAGCATACGTAGTTTATGTTGTCAACGGTTCTGTTTTCAAATGAAAACAGTTGAGTTTATTAATACGATTAAATTATTATCTCGAAAGAAACCCAGCTGTTGTTATTCAATTAGCTATTTGTGTGTCTAAATTGCTAACTAAGTGCTTCTATTTTGTCTCGTGAATCCATCCTGAAAAGTATATTTTCACAGAGATGGCAAGATGCATTATGTGAACGTTCCCTCTCTTAATTCCCACAGCTCCAAAGACTGGTGTCCGTCCCCAATGTCACCCTATTCCCTACACAGTGCACTTTTTTTGGCCAGGGCCCATAGAGCTCTGCTCAAAAGTAGTGCATTATATAGGGAATAGGGTGACATTGTGGACATAACCCTTGTGCTCTTAACACAATAATGGCTTTGTCTCTGTTGAGGAAATCTAACCACACAACACTAGCTACAGGATCTACAGCCCCCTTTAATTACCCAGCATGCATCATTCTCCTTCACTAAATAAGGCCTTTTGTTTTGGGTCCTCCTGTACCTCTGTTTGTTGACGTCTATACTTATCTCTCTTTTTAATTTGCTGTGTCACTGTTGATTGTCATATTCTTTGTTGTTCTGTTTGTGAATAGTGATGATGGGAGCCATTTTGTGCCTTGTGTTTCTTGCAGAGGTTCCTGCGGTGAGGCTGATGTGGGGAAACTGTACGTGTGGCTCCACCGTCTTGGACCCTGATTTAGACTTGTAGTGCTGGAGCAACAGTTATGGCTCAGTGTCAGTCATAAACATAGCAAAATTGCAATAGTTAATTTTTAAATCACAAGTATTTAACTGTTATTCAAACAATGGTTATGAACCATTAATCAATTTAGAGATGTTTATGATGCCAGTAAACCTGTATGTATATTGCAGGTTGTTTTTATTTCATGTTGTGTCCTATGCATTTCATCTCTGTTCCACTGTTGCAAATGGATCCTAACCTCAATGAAAGACTGAGTACCATGCATTTGTATTATTCCTAGGCATTTCCTAAAGGAGTACAACTGTTTTGTAATGTAACAAATGTGCCTTTTGTTGTTGACCTACAGGAAACGTATGATCTCTGTAATTGCAAACAAAGGTTTCTGTACCAAATATTAAGTTCTGCTTTTCTGATGTATCAAATACTTATGTCATGCAATAAAATGCAAATTAATTACTCATACAATGTGATTTTCTGGATTTTTGTTTTAGATTCTGTCTCTCACAGTTGAAGTGTACCTATGATACAAATTACAGACCTCTACATGCTTTGTAAGTAGGAAAACCTGCAAAATCGGCAGTGTATCAAATACTTGTTCTCCCCACTGTATACAATGAGATGAAAACAGACTGTTACTGTTTTCATATTTTATCTTTTATTTAAGATATTAAAATGACATTAAGGCTTAGCTGTGAACAATTCTATAATAAGACTGAGAAGAGTTTTCATTTCAAATAAAATGTGAAGTTATCTTCTTTAACAAAAACATTTCATAAGCCATTCTGGTATTTTGCTGCTTTAACTTAATGAAGATATTGCAGGCCAAACCATAGCCATTTTGTAGCTCAATTTTCCATTAAGGCAAATAATTCCATTCATTTGTAAAAATGCAGAAACGTCTCATTTAAGTAGGCTACCTAGTTATTAGTGAAGTCACTGCGGGTAAACCGATACAACCCGTAGCCTCAAGCGATAAACAAACGTCAATTGTCCAGCCGTGTCACGTCAGTGAAGCAGAAACAGGACAGACGGTACTGTGGTATAATGCTGTTCACCTCGTTGGTTATGCGACAATATACTTTTGCACAGGATAGGAACGTTTCTGATAGCTGTTTTTCAAAACTGCCAGCCATGATTTCACTAATTGGATAAATCGGGATAATTGATTTAGTCTATTGCTGCTCCAGATTGATGGATATAGGCCTACTTATTGCTGCTTTCATACATGTGTGAGTATGGAACATTATTGTTTAAATTTATCCAACAGACAAAGTACTGTATGTAGTCTATTACAAATATTACAACTTTTATTAGACTGTTATTTCAGTTTTATATAGTTTTATAATTGACAACCCACCAATTAATAATTCTAAAGTCATATTTTATATGACTTTCAGATTGAGGCTATACAGGACTAAATAATGATTACAGTCCTGTTGACTGATATTGACTACAGTCCTGTTGACTGAATAATGATTACAGTCCTGTTGACTGAATAATGACTACAGTCCTGTTGACCGATTATGATTACAGCCCTGTTGACCGATAACGATTACAGTCCTGTTGATTAATAATGATTACAGTCCGGTTGACTAATAATGATTACAGTCCTGTATGCATATCATACATCTTTATATTATTTAGTGTTGTGCTCAACCTCTGTTGAAGCAAGTCAAAAGTAGAGTGGGTAGAAAAATATATAATATTGTCAAGTTTAGCCACAAAAACATGTATTTAAAACATGAAAAAAACGTATTTCATAAGCAAGGTTTCCATCCAATTGGCGACAGTTTGGCATGTAAATATGTGAATTTGTTGCGGATTTAAACAATCAGTACGTGGTGACATAGCGCACACAAAATGTACTTTTTCGCTTACGTTTTCATGTACCGAATAAAAATCTAAAATTCTATGTGTTTCCATCGCATTTTCAACTCTACGGATAGTTTTGTCACAAAAACAGTTGCGTTAAATAGCAACGTGCCTACTCTGGTCTTGGCACCTGCGCTCTAGCCAACAGCTTTCATATACAGTGCGGGTAGGCTAGTCTACATGATGAGATTATTATGGATAAGAGTGTAGTATCTAAACAGTTTATGACTTTGCTGACGTTTGCAAATGGTGTGTTAGAGGAAGTTGACTCAGCTTGCGGAAGCATCTGGAAAGCATTACTATAGGGGCCCCCTAAAACAGAGGAAGTCTGTTATGTGAAGGCCAGGGATTGGTCTGTAGGAGAACCACCCATATTATGTTACATATTATAAATACCATGGTTGGAACAAAGGACAGGGAGAATATAACATATTAGAGATTGGGTCAGTTGTTCTCCAGATGTCTGCAGGAGTCTGTAAATTGACGCTGAAATCTTTGATGTAATAAACCATTATAATCGAGGACAGTTTCAGCGGATTTCTTGTCATCACAGCATAATTAGCATCGTTATCTTGACACTACTTTAATGGCGACGAGGTATTTTGGACGTGTTGCGTCTGTTTCAACGTTGCATCATGGGCGCCGGGCTGACTCTCGCTCCAGAGTCCGGCAGATAAGGGTGAGTTTTCTCACCACTTTGGGCACTGGTCAGTTCGTGTGTCCGTGTGTGTGCGTTGAATGACTGCACCGTTAAGAACTTGCGTGTGCGATTTGCTGTTATTTGCTGTGTGATGAGAATCCGTTCTAAATTTCAAAATTTGTTTGCGTTGAAAACAACGCAAACGGGGGAGTGTCTATAGGAATTAATAACACTGGGCACAGGGATATTTGGCTTGAATAAAATTGAAAAAGAATAGAATGAAGGAATAAGGCCAGGAACTAAGGAAAAATGTATACTAATTAGGACGTCGTTGATCTACGGAAGCCCTCAAACGAGGCGATCATTAGGATGGGCCGAAAATCCTGAAAACTCACTAGGTTGATTTTTAAGGTCAGTTCTGGGAACTGGAGTTTGTGGTAGATACATTCATTTGTAAGTTACCCCTCGACATATAGTTGACGAGGTATATGTTCGATGTAACCTCTCATTGAATATCTGCAAACTCGAGGTAGCAGAAATGTAGGAAGGAACTATGAAAAATAAAGGAACGACGGTAGCATGCTTTAGAGGACCGTAGGAACGGATGCATTCCTCTTGAATTGTGTGTGTGTGGGGGAAGAAAATAATAAAATAAAGATGTCTCTGTTGTGCTTCAGCTGTGTGTCGACTCATGGTATGATAAGATTTATGTTAGAGATATATACGTATATATGTTTTGGTTGAGAACAGGGGTTTTAGTTTTTTTGTAAGGAAATATGCTAGTTAAGGTTAAAATGTTATGAGTCTCCATTAGCGAGAACGTTAATAATTGTTTAAAAAAAACTATGAGCCCCCTGGGAGGAAGTTAAGGTTAAAATCTTATGAGTCTCTATAAAAAGAGAACGTTTAATAACTGTTAAAAGACTAGGAGCCTACAGGGAGGATTTTAAGAGTGTATAGAGATGTTTTGTAATGGATAAGAAAATAACTATAAATCTGCAGATTAGGATAAGTATAGATAAGAAACTTTGAAGTAGGATTTGTGTTCTATGTTCTGTGTTGGTTTGGGAGTTTTGTTAAGTGTTACTGTTTGTCTGTGTTGGAAATAATGGAGGGACAGCTGGTCTGTCTAGTTTCTGTTGTTTAGCTTGGAGAGAGCTGCTTGGGAGCTCTTCTCACTCTGAAATCGCATTGGTGAATGAACTACGCACGCGTGGGATTTTATGAGTTTAGAGTTACGTAGAGCAAATATGCCACTCCCCTGCCTGCACTGAGCTGCTGTGACATGCAGACAGAGGAGGGGGAGACTTACACACAAATAAAGTATTCTGTTTGTTAAATCGGCTGTTGCTTAACGATGAAACTATTTGATTGAGATCTATTGAATTTATAAATGAGAGATATGTTGACGGATTAAAAATAAAAATAATAAAATAAATAAATAAAATAAAATGTTATTGAGCTATTTATAATATTCCTGAGTTAAGCTGTTTGCTTATTTCTTAGCGCGAGTGTAAACATAGGTTTGTCTAAAAGGGTATTGTATGGTTGAAATAACCCAGTGAGTGCATAAAATACTAAATTCTTGTCTGTTCCTTTGTTCTTCAGTCATGTGAGAGACGAGAAGGAGGAGACAGAGAGAGAGAGGAGGTGCTGACCAGTGAGTCATGCGACAGTGTGTGCTGCCACGGATCCAGTCCAATCAAGGCCAGTACTGTTCTGTTCACAAAACTTACCTTCCCATACAGGATATTGTGTGTGCCTAGCATATTTCATGTTGTGACAATTTGACAGGGACTTGGCAACAGACTGATCAATTGATGTAATTAAGAATTGCACATTGGAGTTTTTTGTGCATGAGTTGGTTTGATTAGAGTTGTGTTGGAAATCCAGCACTGACATTATTCTGTAAAATTAAGGTAATTGGGTGATTATTAAGCAATTGTTTTGTGAGTGCTGTAGTGTTGCTGGATTACAGGTCTTTCTTTTTTGGATTGCTCTGAAGTTGACTACTTTCATTTACTTTTCCTGATCGGATGTGGTAAGATTGCCACTAATCAATAATTTGGTAACATAAATAAATAAAAATTAATTAATTAATTAATTAATTAATAAAAATAAATAGATATATTGATTAATTAATTAATTGATTAAATAATTGATTAATTGATTAATTAATTCATTAATATGGGGAAGAAAAAAAGGGAGGGAAACATAAGCTACATAGTCTAAAATAATTTTTTGGTTTACAAATTAATTGGTTTAAAATAATAATAATAATAAAATAATTCACAATAAAGGAATATAAAAGAGTTGTTACAATGGGGGAAAAGGACATCAAAACTATGAAAGTAATTACTCCTGTTGATGTAGTAGAAAATAGTAATCCTCTAGTTAATGGTATTGCAAGGTTATCTGGAAAATTGAATAAACGTTGGCCTGACATTGAACAACCATGGCCAGTGGAAGGGACTCTTAACCCTGACGTCATCAACATAATGAAAGTGCTTGTGTCGATTTATAAGGCAGATCAAAAGAAAGGAAAAAAAAGGGAACAGTGTAAAGAAAAGAGACAAAGAGAGCTGGGTGTTCTTAAGCTGTTTGAAAATGAAGGACAAAAACTGATAAAAGATACCAAAGATAAAAGAAACAGAGGTATAGAGAAAATAGCAAAAGAGGTGAAGGTGACAGAAAAACTAATGGCTGGAGGCAATACACCTTTCTCACATACGGATTCAGCAAAAAGACCCCCACCTTACGAGGAAGAAGTAGAGTTTAAGGACGTCTATCCTCAGCTTCCAATGATCATTCAGGAGGGTGATTATTGCATCAGAGATGAAGATGAACGAATAATAGAGAGAGGACAAGCAGAAACGACCATAAAGATGAATCCAAACTCCAAAAGTAAGAAGAAAACGAGATGTCTGGAAACTAAGGGTGGAGTGAGGTTCAGGAGGATGGAACTTGAAGATGATGATGATGATGATCAGAGTGATTCCGAAGAGATCATGGGTGGATATGACCCTGTGATCAGATGGAGGTTGGCCAGAGAGGAAACAAGGGGTGATGGAAGTTGGAAGAAGGATACAAGAGATTTGATCTCTGATGAAAGTGAAGATGGAGAAAGCGATGAAGATTTGAAGATTAAAGGTGCTTCATGTTCAAGAGGATTTTATCCTACAAGAAAAGAGAGCACAAGTAAGAAGATGATGCCATGATAATTCGAGGACAGAACCTGGAGTATAAGCCTTTGCAGAATACCGATATGTCAGATATACTTGAGAAGCTGCCTACTCTTCAAGATGGAGCATATCCTTGGATTTCAAAATTGGAAGAAATTACGGTGGGAACACAGTCTGCCATAGGAGACATTAAGAGACTTTTGGCTAATCTCCTTGGGATTCCAGATATGGAAGACATTTTTCAGAGAGCTGGACTTAATAGATATGTGGGGACTGCGGTGAATGATCCTGAATTGTTGGCTGCAAGTAGAAATCGGCTGTGGAGAGCACTGAAAGATACGTTTCCAACAAATGTGCATCCTGACAACATTCTGATTGACCCACTAGGACAACAAGAAAATCAGAGAGCCTATGTGTCAAGAGTTCATCAAGTGTGGAGAAATATTACCGGAAATGATCCAGATGTGAGTCAGATTGCAGATGGGACTGCCCTCACCAGTAAGGAGCAAACTGGCAGAGGTGGTTGGACTTGGAAGCATGACAAAAGGTGTCTATACAGATCATATAGCCCATCAAGTGGATCTGTACAGGAAAAAGGAACACAACCAGAAAGAACAGGACCAAGAAACTCTCAGAAAACTCAATCAAATACAACTGGTGGAGAATAAGAAGGAGAAGAAACAAGCTTTGGTTATGCAGAATCAGTGTGCACCAAATCAACAATCACTGCCACAGCTTCAACCGGACCAGTTCCAACCGCAATTGTACCAGCCACCAATAGCGGTACCAGTTGTTTCATATCCACAGCCAGTTTCTGGACAGACACAGAATTGGAGAGGAAGAGGACGAGAAGGCTTAGGAAGAGGAAGAGGAGGAAGATTTAAGCCATACTTCCAGCAATCTTCAGAAGTGTGTTATAATTGTGGACAAGGTTGGTCACTTTGCCGTGAGTGTAATGGGCCAGGAGGAAACATCAGAGGGAATTTCAGAGGAAGATACAGGGGCCAGTCAAGATCATCTGGAGGACAGGTGAACCCTTATAGGGGCCCGGAGCAAGGATTCTAGGGTTGCCCAGAAGATCCGAAAGGGGGATGTCAGCTGGTATCATCAGGACCGGAAAAAGATCCAACAATTGAGGTGAAAATAAACAACCGACCATTGGAAGTGATGGCGGATAACGGAGCTGCTTTTACCTGTGTTCGGCCTGGAGATGCTACACATCTCCCTATGTCCAATCAACTAATTAGGACAATTGGATTTGAGGGAGTGAAACAGCTGATTCCTCTTACGGAACCAATTGAGCTCTGCTATGAAAATCAGAAAATTACAATACCCATACTGGTATCAGAACATACACCTATTGCATTGTTGGGAAGAGATGCATTGTGTAAGTTGAACTGTACAATAAAATGTACACCAGACGGCTGTCTGGTAGAAGTGCCAAAGGAAAAGGTTTACCAATTGTTGATGACAGAGATGGATTCTTCTACATTATTCTGGATTGGAAATCTCAGTGAAGATTTTTTGAAGCAGGCTAAGATATGGGAGAAATTCATTGTGGCAAATATGCCAGATGCGAGGCTTCCGGAATATCCATTTCATTGTACGCTCAAGTATTTCAAGAATGCTGCCCAATCGAACTCAGAGGAATGGTTGAGTAATCAACCAAAGAAAGTTCAACTCAGCTCATGTTGCATAATTTTAGGACCTCAAGGAGCAGCTATGACGATTATCTGGATAAAGAATTTGAGATTGAGAAGAGTGTGCCACATGTGACCTTGTTGGTTTCTGAAGGCTATGAGCAGAAGCAAATAGGAGAAATGATGACAGAAGCAGAGAAAGCTGTTTTCGTACCGATGAAAGAGAATTTGGCGATTTGGAGGAATGAAGATCAGGCGATTTCTCAAAATATTGATTTTGGCTCAAGGACAAGGAGAGCCACAAGCTGTACGGATGACACATGAATCTATTTGCAGTGTGAAGATGGATTCAGACCCTATGAAAGAGGAGATGTTGCAACAAGTTCAAGAATGTTTGTGGTCTCAACACAGTACCGATATTGGACTTGTGAAATCAGCCCAATTGAGGTGAAAGTTGAACTTCGACCAGGAGCCAGACCACCTTAGAAGAATCAGTATCCATTGGACAAACTAAATAAAAAAATAAAAATCCATTGAAAGATGAAGCAATCCAAGGGATTGAACCACAAATTGAAGGACTTTCGAAAGCAGGTGTTTTGAAGACAATAAAAAAAATCCTCAGAGTAACAATCCTTTGTTGTCTTTGGAGAAACCATGAGGGGTTGATAGTAGCGCCTCTAGACCTATTAGGTCTGATGATTCAGGAAGCACATGGGTTAGCTAATGTTGCAAGGGGGGAGGTTAGGAGAAAGATCACAAAGGAGTATGGTTTTTGGGCACCATATTTGCTTGAACAGGTTGACTATGTCATAGGCAGGTGCACAATCTGTCTGAAAAATAATGTTCGCAGAGGTGTGACTGTTATTATTGGTTACATTCCTACACCAAGAGGTGCATAGGATGTCCAACTAAGCTAAAATATGCTCAATCGGTTGCCAAGTTCTTGTGTTAAGAAGTCATAAGGAGGTGGGGACTACCCGATCGAATATCCTCAGATAATGGGAAGGAAATTTGTGGATAAATCAGTTAAATTGATGTTGCAAAAATTGGGAATTAAGCAACGTCTTGGAGCAGTTTATCACCCACAAAGTCAAGGGATTTGTGAAAAAATGAACGGTGTCTTGAAAAATCGCATTGTCAAAATTTGTCAGCATACGGGTCTAAACTGGATAGCGGCGCTTCCTTTAGCAATAATGGTGTGTCGCTCAAGTGAGTTGCGTGATCTATCCCATGAACTGGTAACAGGAAGAAGGATGCCTACGCCTTGTTTGCGAACAAGCGGAAAGGGTCCAAGCTTGGCTCTTTTGGAAGATGAAATGAGAGCGTACGTTACATATATGGCCAATTTTCATAAAAAGTTGTCCACATATGTTTCTGACAGGCAAAGAAAAGAAGAGGTGCAGGAGAAGCTTGGTGAGCAAAAAATGAGTACAGTGCAACCTGGGGACAAGGTGTTCGAGAAGGTATTTAGAAGGAAGTGGTATAACGAACATCGTGAAGGACCATTTGAAGTTGTTCGTAGTACTGGAACAGCTGTCCAGGTTAAAGGGTCTCCAACGTGGAATCATTTGTCACATTGTGTTAATGCGCCTGGAGAAGAGGTGCCACGCGCAGAGAGACAGGATGTTGAAGGCTCAAGAGAGCAGGATGAAGATAGGGAGGAACAGGCAGAAGGAGAGATGCATGACAATATCCAGAGTGAAAACCCAGAAGGAGAGTTTGTCCATGTTGTGGACAACGTTGATGATAATGTTTACACTTCTGATGATGCCAGAGATGACTCTGCAATGGATGAAAAGGAAAGGAGATTTGGGGACATTGATTTTCAATACGTCCCAGAAGCAACAGGGAATATTTCAGTGGAATGTGAAGCAGCGGAGATCACCAAGGGCAACTCTGTTACAGGAGAAGCTGGTGATTCGGTTAGACAAAGTTAGGAGAAAAGTCAGACCAAAACATTACGAAAACTAGAGTTGAAGTAACTCTAGGAAAGTCAGCTCAGCTTCCATGTCAGTGCACGAGAGAGAACAGTGGTGAAGGGAAATTTAGAGTTCAGTGGGAAGATGGCTATGGCAGGAGTTTAGATCTGTTAGGAGCAGTTGCATTGAGAAAGCATGCGTTGCTGAATGATAAGAGAAGACTGAAGATTGAGGGTGATTGCAGTCTCTATGTGTACAATTCCCAGCCTGAGTGTAATTTGCTCTTAATGAGGAGTTGAGTTGAAAGAAGATATTCTCATTAGAAAGAAGACATTCTCCGCTTTTCTACTGTAGGTATGTAATTCAAAATGTGTTAAATCTTTTGTTTTCATACAAAAATTTAAGCCAAACCAAATCCACGTAAAAGTATAAAAAATGTGCGGACCCCAGGTTGAATACCCCTGAAATAGTCCAAAGATTGTTTTCCTTAATCCAAGGAGTTCTATGGGCCCGACCCCAAATCCTCCCCTGACGACGGCCGCATCATCAACCAGCGCCACTTCAACCGCGTGATGGCTCTACTGGATGGCTACACAGCAGCTCTAGTGGAGCAGAGTGACGCGTCGCAGCGCTACATTGGTACGCAGACTGATAGGGCTCACAGATATTTGGTGATATATTTGTAGTTGGCAGACTTGGGTTTTAATAGTACTGTATTTGACCTAGGGTTGCAACATGACCAGGACATTTCCCAAAGTTCCAAGGTTTTCCAGATATCCCAGTTGGAGAATTCCAAGTTGGAGGATTCCTTACATGCTTATTCCCTCTTGATTCCAGGAATCTCCCAACTGGGCTTGCTCCAACTGGCAATCCTCCAACTAAGAATTTACCAATTGGGAATTATCCAACTGGTATTTCTCCAAGTGACATTTCTGGAATACCTAGGACTTTGGGAAAGTTCCAGAAATGTTGCAGTTGGGAATCCTCCAACTGGGATTTCTGAAACACTTGGGGAACTATGCTTGGTCTGTCAACAACCCTGACCTCTGACCCCTCAGCCCCCACGGTGGTGAAGGACGTGCCCCCCCCCCCATGCTAGGCTGATGCAGGAGGAGATCTTCGGCCCCCTGTTGCCCATAGTGACAGTCAGCGACATAGACGACGCCAATCCACTTCATCAACGAGAGAGAGAAGCCCCTGGTGCTCTACGTCTTCTCCTCCAACAAGAAGGTAAGGTCTGGAGGGAGCTAGTGAGCCAGCTATGGACTAGGGCTGTCCCAAATCAACCCCTATTCCCTATGCCCTTGTGGAGATCTTAGAGAATTTAATTAGTATAAGCGACATGGTGAAACTTCAGTGGACCAGGTGGAGCTATTAAGATATTGCTTACATCTGTCAAATCTACTCAGATCTACACAAGTGGGCTTAGGGGCTGATTTGGGATTGGGCATGGGTCACTTTTAGGTGATCCCTTGGTGAAATGTGATTATACTGTAAGAAGGTAAGCTGTTACTGTGGCAACAACATTTGTACTTATTTTGGTATGTACAGTATGTATTTACATATTTCTGTCTATGTCAATAAAGGTGATAAAGCGAATGCTGGCTGAGACCACCAGTGGCGGGGTGACGGTCAACGACGTTATGATGCACTACACCATCAACTCTCTGCCTTTCGGGGGTGTAGGTAAGAACTGTTTTATGATACTTTACGCATACGCCAATTCTTTGGGATACTGGCTAGCCAGACCTCTGGTGCATATAGGTAGGCATGCTAGCCGGTATTGGGTCGATGCTGGTCAACTGACGGCAGCTGCTATGATGGCATGCCACTGCCGGCCCGAGCTTCGGACTGAGTTGGAGGGTAGTTGGAGGGTAGCACGTCCTTGGGACTGAGCTGGAGGGTAGCGTGTCCTTGGGACTGAGTTGGAGGGTAGCGCGTCCTTGGGACTGAGTTAGAGGGTAGCATGTCCTTGGGACTGAGTTGGAGGCCACCGCATTCTTCGGACTGAGTTGGAGGGTAGCGGGTCCTTGAGACTGAGTTGGTGGGTAGCGCGTCCTTGGGACTGAGCTGGAGGGCACCGCGTTCTTCGGACTGAGTTGGAGGGTAGCGGGTCCTTGGGACTGAGTTGGTGGGTAGCATGTCCTTGGGACTGAGTTGGAGGGTAGCGGGTCCTTGGGACTGAGTTGGTGGGTAGCGCGTCCTTGGGACTGAGTTGGAGGGTTGCACGTCCTTGGACTGAGTTGGAGGGTAGCGGGTCCTTGGGACTGAGTTGGTGGGTAGCGCGTCCTTGGGACTGAGTTGGAGGGTAGCGGGTCCTTGGGACTGAGTTGGAGGGTAGCGTGTCCTTGGGACTGAGTTGGAGCGAACTGACCCCCCGCTCCCACTCTGACCCTAGCCCTGTGACCTCGGAACCCCACAGGTCAGAGCGGAACAGGCAGGTATCATGGGAAACACACCTTTAACCAGTTCAGCCACCATCGGGCGTGTCTGGTCAAGTCCCTGGGCATGGAGGAGGTCAACATGGCGCGGTACCCACCCCAGAACCGCCAGAAGGCTCACAGGGTCAGGCTGGCCATGAGGACCCCACTGGTCGACTTCTCTAGGAAAACCTACGTGTGGGCCGTGACAGCCACCGTCTTTGCTTTCGGTCTCTTGGTCACCTTGACTGCCATCCTGCTAATCGCTGGTGGCCTGAACTGCACCTGTTGGAGGGTCTGGCAAATCTGGCGCTAGCCAGTCTGTACTTGTATTGGCCAACGTACATTCAACAAAAGACATGTCCCTGTGCCTGTGTCTGGTTCCCCTGGCTTTAGAATAATATATAATGTATTTGTGTGTCTGTCACTGTGACTAAACACACAACCCTGGTAGTGCAAACCTCTGGCTGCTGTTAGTGGTTTCGGCTTGCCACCACCGATCCTCTGTAATGACGATGAGCCACTGACTTTGCTGATGGCGAGCTGTCGTATGCTTACTAGATGTATGGTTGTCTAATCTTCCATTCTAATCTATAGTTTCATTCTAATCTAACAGCCAATCTGTATTTCAGCTTTGTTCGTTTACATCTTGTTAAAGCACTGAACAAGATATAGAACCATCAGACTGCTTTCACATATAATATCACATATAAGAGGTTTGCTGGAATGGAAAGCAACATACAGTAGCTAACAGAGCATCCTTGATTTTGGACTAGGGATACAAAATTCCAATAACTTTCCCAAATGTACCAGGTTCTTTCCTGCTGCTTCCCTCCTTATTCTGGGGAATCTTCTAACTGGGATTTCTGGAAAGCCTGGGAAACACTGCATGAACGTCATAACGTCTAATGTCTCTAACCCTTACTGACCGTCCCCTCCCCCATGCAGGTCAGAGTGGAACAGGCAGGTATCATGGGAAGCACACCTTTGACCAGTTCAGCCACCATCGGGCGTGTCTGGTCAAGTCCCCGGGAATGGAGGAGGTCAACATGGCGCGGTACCCACCCCAGAACCGCCAGAAGGCTCGCAGGGTCAGGCTGGCCATGAGGACCCCACTGGTCGACTTCTCCAAGGGCACCTACATCTGGGCCGTGACGGCGTCCATTGTGGCTCTGGGACTCCTGGTCGCCCTGACTGTGATTGTCACGATCGTCTAAGGAGGGAGAGGACCAAGGCGCAGCGTTGAAAGCAAACATATTTATTTTATCAAGATCACACGATCAAAACAACGAAACGTGACGTCCTTGGTTACAAAAACAAACCAACACGGAACAAGAAACCACAACACAAAGTGAAAAGACCGATAGTTAAATATGGCTCCCAATCAGAGACAACCAGCTGTCACTCGTTGCCTCTGATTGGGAGTCACTCAGCCCAACATAGAAAATCAAACATAGAATACACACCCTGGCTCAACATAACATTGTCCCCAGAGCCAGGGCGTGACAGTGATTCTAATACTAGTGGCTGCACCTGTTGGTGATTGATGGATAGATACAGTGGAGTTAGGGTTGCATTTTGGTAACGTTCACAAAAATCCCTGGTTTTCCAGAAATCCTGGTTAGAAGATTTCGGATTTCCTGCTTCCCCTCTTATGATTAGGGGAATCTTCCTACCGGGTTTTCTCAGTAAAAACTGGGAATCTTGGGAAAGAGTCGAGACTCCGTGGACTGTGGTATTAATACATGAATGTCAAGTCATTATGTGGGTATTATTGGTCTACCTTCCATGTCTTCATTTTCTATTATTTCTGTTATATGAATTTGTATCTAATTAATGTTTTTCCGTTGTTAATGACATTATATAATGCTATTCATGAAGTTCTCTCACTTAACTACAGTTCAAAAGATGAGGTAGACTACTGTTGACAACCATGTTTTTAGTGCAGTAGGCCTGGTGTTCTGCTCACGTAAACCTTTGACAAATATGCCCCAGTGTTACAGAAATGTTGTTGCCTCTTTCCTTTAAAGTGGATGGTGGTATACTAGAGGGTAAAATGTCTGTGCGTAAAATGCAGCTGTCAGCGTTGTTTTTTATTCTCCTGCTACACCTGGTAGCCCTGCCCTGGTCTGAACAATAATGTCAATTCAATCTTTATTGTCCCATTCTGGACGTGCCTTTGGGACAACTCCTGCTACAGTCGCACACATCCAGGTTGCTTCCCAAATGACATACTATTCCCGATATTGTGCACTACTTTTGAACAGGGCCCATAGGGCTCTAGTCAAAAGTAGTGCACTATATAGGGAATAGGATGCCATTTGGGATACACACCCAGACACATACAGTACACTTCTCCCCAGGAGAGTTCAGGAAGCGTTAAGTAAATGTATGGATATATATAATACTCAATATAACAGAAGACTTGCTTCACCTGCTGGGGTGAAATGTATGCCAACTATCTTTTATTTACATCACAAAATAGTATAATTAAGCAATAATGCCCGAGGGGGTGTGGTATATGTCCAATATACCACGGCTAAAGGCTGTTCTTAAGCACGACGCAACGCGGAGTACCTGGATACAGCCCTTAGCTGTGGTATATTGGCCATACAGTGGGGAAAAATAGTATTTAGTCAGCCACCAATTGTGCAAGTTCTCCCACTTAAAAAGATGAGAGGCCTGTAATTTTCATCATAGGTACACGTCAACTATGACAGACAAAATGAGAAGAAAGAAAATCCAGAAAATCACATTGTAGGATTTTTAATGAATTTATTTGCAAATTATGGTGGAAAATAAGTATTTGGTCAATAAGAAAAGTTTCTCAATACTTTCTTATATACCCTTTGTTGGCAATGACACAGGTCAAACGTTTTCTGTAAGTCTTCACAAGGTTTTCACACACTGTTGCTGGTATTTTGGCCCATTCCTCCATGCAGATCTCCTCTAGAGCAGTGATGTTTTGGGGCTGTCGCTGGGCAACACGGACTTTCAACTCCCTCCAAAGATTTTCTATTGGGTTGAGATCTTCGTTGCCCGGGTGGTGTGTTTGGGATCATTGTCATGCTGAAAGACCCAGCCACGTTTCATCTTCAATGCTCTTGCTGATGGAAGGAGGTTTTCACTCAAAATCTCACGATACATGGCCCCATTCATTCTTTCCTTTACACGGATCAGTCGTCCTGGTCCCTTTGCAGAAAAACAGCCCCAAAGCATGATGTTTCCACCCCCATGCTTCACATTAGGTATGGTGTTCTTTGGATGCAACTCAGCATTCTTTGTCCTCCAAACACGACGAGTTGAGTTTTTACCAAAAAGTTCTATTTTGGTTTTATCTGACCATATGACATTCTCCCAATCCTCTTCTGGATCATCCAAATGCACTCTAGCAAACTTCAGACAGGCCTGGACATGTACTGGCTTAAGCAGGGGGACACGTCTGGCACTGCAGGATTTGAGTCCCTGGCGGCGTAGTGTGTTACTGATGGTAGGCTTTGTTACTTTGGTCCCAGCTCTCTGCAGGTCATTCAGTAGGTCCCCCCGTGTGGTTCTGGGATTTTTGCTCACCGTTCTTGTGATCATTTTGACCCCACGGGGTGAGATCTTGCGTGGAGCCCCAGATCGAGGGAGATTATCAGTGGTCTTGTATGTCTTCCATTTCCTAATAATTGATCCTACAGTTGATTTCTTCAAACCAAGCTGCTTACCTATTGCAGATTCAGTCTTCCCAGCCTGGTGCAGGTCTACAATTTTGTTTCTGGTGTCCTTTGACAGCTCTTTGGTCTTGGCCATAGTGGAGTTTGGAGTGTGACTGTTTGAGGTTGTGGACAGGTGTCTTTTATACTGATAACAAGTTCAAACAGGTGCCATTAATACAGGTAACGAGTGGAGGACAGAGGAGCCTCTTAAAGAAGAAGTTACAGGTCTGTGAGGTCCAGAAATCTTGCTTGTTTGTAGGTGACCAAATACTTATTTTCCACCATAATTTGCAAATAAATTCATAAAAAATCCTACAATGTGATTTTCTGGATTTTATTTTCTCAATTTGTCTGTCATAGTTGACGTGTACCTATGATGAAAATTACAGGCCTCTCTCATTTTTTTAAGTGGGAGAACTTGCACAATTGGTGGCTGACTAAATACTTTTTTTCCCCACTGTATATCACAAACCCCCGAGGAGCCTTATTGCTATTAGAAACTTGTTACCAACGTAATTAGAGTAGTAAAAATACATGTTTTGTCACACCTGTGGTATATGATATACCACGGCTGTCAGCCAATCAGTATTCAGGGCTCGAACCATCCAGTTTATAATGTCTGATATACCACAGCTTTTTTTTTTTTTTTTTTTTCTGGGGGTAGATCAGCTTAATATTGCAGATAGATTGTATCTTCTATCAATGTAATTGTCTGCATCACTTCCAATCCCCCATGTTTTTTATATACTCCCCTTTATTACTTTTCAACCCCGCCATCCTTTCCCTACTTGGGGTAAATTAGTGAACAACAATGCCCAGGCCTCTACTTCCAGCCTATACTTACTATCTACACCTTATGGACACAGTCAATTTTACAATAATTCTATTTTATTTGTTTTTGCTCCTGAACTTCTTCTACTCTCAACCTCTCCGATCATTTTCATGATGTCCATCCGGTTTGCTTCTATATGCCATATCTTTCTAACTGTGCTCTTTCCCAAAAGCTCCCAACATACAACCTATATACTTATTATGGACACAGTATGCTTACATTATTAGTTATCTTGTTATTATTTGTTGTTATTTGTTATTAGTCCCATCCTTCAACTCCATTCAATACCTCCCATCTATCTCTTAACACCATCCATATAGGATTTCTATTTGCCATATATATTTCAACCGTACTGTGATGTTTTACAAAAGTTCTGAACCTTTCTATTCTCATTGCTTCTACAGATTGTGAATTAAAAATAAACATTTTTGCTAAAAGTATTATTATATTATTGATCGATTGACTATGACTTTTCAGATCACCCAGTAATGCTATCTGCAAGGTTAGCTCCAGGTAAATATTACAATCCTTCAGCCATTCCTGGACCTGTGTCCAAAAACAAGCTACAAATGGACAGAACCAAAACAAATGATCTAATGATTCTGTCTCTTCGCAGCAAAATCTGCAGGGCTGGGAAGATTGTATCCCCCATATAAATAACATTCTATTGGTAGCAAGAATTTTATATAATAATTTATATAAAAAATAGTGATATTTGGGAGATGATTTCCTTTTCAAATAACTGAAAATGAGTGGTTGTAATCTGAATAAAGGGAAAAAGGCCATTCTTGAACATTGGGTGAGACAATTTTACTAATTTGCTTGAGAACCAGTTCGGATTTAAGTATAACTTTTGTATGACTGAAGCTTTTAGTGATAGGTCTAATGCTTTAATATTTAATCATTTCTGTCCTCCGAATTCATATTCATTATATAAATAGGCCCTTTTAATTTTGTCTGGCTTGCCGTTCCAAATAAAATTGAGTTTTTTTTTCACATATAATTTAAAAAACTGTTCGCTAGGCAAATAGGTAACCTGGGATAATACTAAAGATTTAATCAGGGTGATTTTTCCACAAATTGACAGGTATTTACCTTTCCATGGTAGTAAGATCGTATCTATTTTTGCTAACTTTCTATTAAAATGTATTGAAGTGAGATCATTTATTTCCTTTGGGATATGTATTCCCGAGTATATCCACATCACCATCAGACCATTTTATTGGTAAACTACATGGTAATGTAAATTTTTAATTTTTTAGTGATCCAATACGTAATATAGTACATTTGTCATAATTTGGTTGTAATCCAGAGAGGTTAGAAAATGTATCTATATCCTCTATGAGGCTGTGGAGGGATTCTAGTTGTGGATTTAAAAGAAAACATGAATCATCAGCGTACAATGACACCTTTGTTTTTAAGCCCTGGATTTCTAATCCTCTGATATTATTGTTGGATCTGATTTTAATAGCTAACATCTCGATGGCCACAATAAATAGATATGCCGATAGTGGACAACCTTGTTTCACTCCTCTTGACAGTTTAAAACTTTCTGCAAAATAGCCATTATATACTATTTTACACCTAGGGTTACTATACATGATTTTGACCCATTTTTTTTATAAGAGATTCTCCAAAATTGAAATGCTCCAGGCATTTATATATAAACCCCCAGTCGTACTTTATCAAATGCCTTTATACCACGGCTTTAATATACCACGGCTTTAATATACCACGGCTTTAATATACCACGGTTTCAGACAATCAGCATCCAGGACTCAAACTACCCCGGTTTATTTTACCAACTTAGGTCATTACCAAAGGCTCATACTGTAGAACCTTTGGATTGTGTTCGTTTTCTACCCAGAGTTTATATACAGTACTGTGTTACGTTAACTGTTACAAACTGTTATTATACATTCATTATACATACAGGTGGCAGCAGAGAGCTGCTCTGATTTGACCAACGTTATCATAAATAACCACCCTGTTAGATGCTCTTGGATGACTTTCTCTCCTCACCATCTAATAGCCTGGTGGTCACTGCTGTTGAATACAGCTAGGCATTATGGAGGAAGTGTTCACTCACTGTTGTCAATAAAAAAAAACTAATTGTGTTGTCAATAAAAAAAATAAAAAAAATAGTGTTGTCAATAAGAAACTATGGTGTAATGTCTCTATTAGTCTAGTCTGGGTCTGGTCTGGTTTTGTCTAGTCTGGTTTAGTCTGGGTCTAGTTTGGTCTGTTCTAGTGTGGTCTAGTCTAGTCTGGTCCGGTTTAGTCTGGGTCTAGTCTGGTCTGGTCTAGTCTGGTCCGGTCTAGTGTGGTCTGGTCTGGTCTAGTGTGGTCTGGTCTAGTGTGGTCTGGTCTGGTCTGGTCTAGTGTGGTCTGGTCTAGTGTGGTCTGGTTTTGTCTGGGTCTAGTCTGGTCTGGTCTAGTGTGGTCTGGTCTGGTCTAGTCTGGTCTGGTCTAGTGTGGTCTGGTCTAGTGTGGTCTGGTCTAGTGTGGTCTGGTCTAGTCTGGTCTGGTCTAGTCTGGTCTGTTCTAGTGTGGTCTGGTCTGGTCTGGTCTAGTCTGGTCTGTTCTAGTGTGGTCTGGTCTGGTCTAGTCTGGTCTGGTCTAGTCTGGTCTGTTCTAGTGTGGTCTGGTCTGGTCTAGTCTGGTCTGGTCTAGTGTGGTCTGGTCTAGTGTGGTCTGGTCTGGTCTGGTCTAGTCTGGTCTGTTCTAGTGTGGTCTGGTCTGGTCTAGTGTGGTCTGGTCTAGTGTGGTCTGGTCTAGTGTGGTCTGGTCTAGTGTGGTCTGGTCTGGTCTAGTGTGGTCTAGTCTAGTCTGGTCCGGTTTAGTCTGGGTCTAGTCTGGTCTGTTCTAGTGTGGTCTGGGCTAGTGTGGTCTGGTCTAGTCTGGTCTGGTCTAGTGTGGTCTGGTCTGGTCTAGTGTGGTCTGGTCTGGTCTAGTCTGGTCTGGTCTAGTGTGGTCTAGTCTAGTCTGGTCCGGTTTAGTCTGGGTCTAGTCTGGTCTGTTCTAGTGTGGTCTGGGCTAGTGTGGTCTGGTCTAGTCTGGTCTGGTCTAGTGTGGTCTGGTCTAGTGTGGTCTGGTCTAGTGTGGTCTGTTCTAGTGTGGTCTGGTCTGGTCTAGTGTGGTCTGGTCTAGTGTGGTCTGGTCTAGTGTGGTCTGGTCTAGTGTGGTCTGGTCTGGTCTAGTGTGGTCTAGTCTAGTCTGGTCCGGTTTAGTCTGGGTCTAGTCTGGTCTGTTCTAGTGTGGTCTGGTCTAGTCTGGTCTGGTTTAGTCTGGGTCTAGTCTGGTCTGGTCTAGTCTGGTCCGGTCTAGTGTGGTCTGGTCTGGTCTAGTGTGGTCTGGTCTAGTGTGGTCTGGTCTAGTGTGGTCTGGTCTAGTCTGGTCTGTTCTAGTCTGGTCTGGTTTAGTCTGGGTCTAGTCTGGTCTGGTCTAGTCTGGTCCGGTCTAGTGTGGTCTGGTCTAGTCTGGTCTGGTTTAGTCTGGGTCTAGTCTGGTCTGGTCTAGTCTGGTCCGGTCTAGTGTGGTCTGGTCTAGTGTGGTCTGGTCTAGTGTGGTCTGGTCTAGTGTGGTCTGGTCTAGTGTGGTCTGGTCTAGTGTGGTCTGGTCTAGTGTGGTCTGGTCTAGTGTGGTCTGGTCTGGTCTAGTCTGGTCTGGTCTAGTGTGGTCTGGTCTAGTGTGATCTGGTCTAGTCTGGTCTGGTCTAGTCTGGTCTGGTCTAGTGTGGTCTGGTCTGGTCTAGTGTGGTCTGGTCTAGTGTGGTCTGGTCTGGTCTAGTCTGGTCTGGTCTAGTGTGGTCTGGTCTAGTGTGATCTGGTCTAGTCTGGTCTGGTCTAGTCTGGTCTGGTCTAGTGTGGTCTGGTCTAGTGTGATCTGGTCTAGTCTGGTCTGGTCTAGTGTGGTCTGGTCTGGTCTAGTCCGGTCTAGTCTGGTCTGGTCTGGTCTAGTCTGGTCTGGTCTGGTCTAGTCTGGTCTGGTCTGGTCTAGTGTGGTCTGGTCTGGTCATACCCATTACTGTGGAACAGAGGGAGTAGAGGTTGGGAGGTCTAGGCCTCTGAGATTCTAGGGGGATAAACAGTGGGCAATATCTGTCATTTTTTGGTTGAGAAGACGTCTTCATATAACCAGATTACAACCAAATGGTCTCTGTTTCAACCAAATGGTCTCTGTTTCAACCAGGTAAAGACATCATTTTTGAAGTCAGATTGATCGTTGCAGATGTAAATGTGTTGTGTAGAGGGGGTTTGTGAATGTGTTGTGTAGAGGGGGTTTGTAAATGTGTTGTGTAGAGGGGGTTTGTGAATGTGTTGTGTAGAGGGGGTTTGTAAATGTGTTGTGTAGAGGGGGTTTGTGAATGTGTTGTGTAGAGGGGGTTTGTGTCAGCTATATTTAGTATATTTCTATCTGCGACATTTTGAACGTTTCAATACGTTTCATTTTTATATGCTTAGGATGGGGGGAATCTTTGCTATAGTCCTTAAACGTATCCAGTAATTTCAGATCTACAGGAGTGTCTAGGGGGTAGTGTCTAGGGGGTAGTGTCTAGGGGGTATTGTCTAGGGGGTAGTGTCTAGGGTAGTGTCTAGGGGTTGATTTGGAACATGGCCTAGCAGAGTGTGGTTCAGAGCGAGGGCACCTTGGTACCTAGCTCTCTCTCTCTCTCAAGTCAATACCTGCCTTTATGATCTTATCATATAACACATGCTGCTATATCCTCCTGAGAACCTGCTGTTGAAGTTTCACCTCTCTACAAGGACATTTGTTTTTTGGTCCGTGTCTCTAAGGCCGTACATTCCACTGTGTTAGCTCCTGTTGTACCTTTGAGACGACATTCTGGGCTTTTCAATGATTTTTGGTTCTTCAAATGGCCACCACCACAAATACCATCACAATTAGCACATTTTATGGTAAGTGTGTGTAATTGTGTAATTATACATTTAGTGAGTTTGATATTCAAATAGTTTTTAATAGGTAATTTCTCAGGAACAGTTTGGGGAGTTTTCAGAGAAGTGTAATAATTTTTTCAGATTAAATGAGAGCTAAATAAGAGCTTGTTAATAAATGTCCTCTTTAGTGGACATCAGGATGTTAAATGTCCTCTTTAGTGGACATCAGGATGTTAAATGTCCTCTTTAGTGGACATCAGGATGTTAAATGTCCTCTTTAGTGGACATCAGGATGTTAAATGTCCTCTTTATTGGACATCAGGATGTTAATACATGTACTCTGTAGTGGACATCAGGATGTTAATAAATGTCCTCGGTAGTGGACATTGGGATGTTAATAAATGTCCTCTGTAGTGGACATCAGTGTGTTAATAAATGCACTCTGTAGTGGACATCAGGATGGTAATAAATGTACTCTGTAGTGGACATCAGGATGTTAATAAATGTCCTCTGTAGTGGACATCAGGATGTTAATAAATGTCCTTGGTAGTGGACATCAGGATGTTAATAAATGTCCCCTGTAGTGAACATCAGGATGTTAATAAATGTACTCTGCAGTGGACATCAGGATGTTAAATGTTCTCTGTAGTGGACAGCAGGATGTTAATAAATGTACTCTGTAGTGGACATCAGGATGTTAATAAATGTACTCTGTAGTGGACATCCGGATGTTAATACATGTCCTTGGTAGTGGACATCAGAATGTTAAATGTCCTTGGTAGTGAACATCAGGATGTTAATACATGTCCTCTCTAGTGGACATCAGGATGTTAATACATTTCCTTGGTAGTGGACATCATGATGTTAATAAATGTACTCTGTAGTGGACATCAGGATGTTAAATGTTCTCTGTAGTGGACATCAGGATGTTAATAAATGTCCTCTGTAGTGGACATCAGGATGTTAATACATGTACTCTGTAGTGGACATCAGGATGTTAATAAATGTACTCTGTAGTGGACATCAGGATGTTAATATATGTTCTCTGTAGTGGACATCAGGATGTTAATAAATGTCCTCGGTATATAACTATAATATGATCTATAACTATAACATGATCTATAACTATAATATGATCTATAACTATAATATGATTTCGACATGCAGCTGGAAAACCAATAGTTTAAAAGTAAATGAGTGTAGGGAAAATACAATATTGCAAAACAATAAGAATGTCATTATGTTTTGGTTAGAATAAACCCTCAGACTCTCCTACTGTGTGTTGCTCCCTGTGAAGGGAGGGCTCGTTCTCAGTGGCTTTGTCCCAAATGGCACCCTATACTTTTGACCAGGGACCATAGGGTATAAGCCGGTATTAGTAGTGCACTATATAGGGAATAGGGGACCATGTGGAACGCAGCCTCTCCTACTGTGGCTGCATTCCATTTCAAAGACTTGCACCCTGTGAAGGGGTGCATCAAGGACTAATTTTAATTTGGCACGTAGACGGTGGCTGTGTCCATCTAGGCCACATGCTGATTCTAAGGACCTTTCCTAAGTGGACTTTATTTAGTGAGTGTTTGATGCTGTTTGTCCTCCCAAGCTAAGTCCATCCCCTGCTAAGGAGCTGTTCTGTTCTGCCTCCAGCTGATTTATAGCACAGTGCTGGCAGTCACCCTCACACACACACACACACACACACACAGACACACACACACACACACACACACACACACACACACACACACACACACACACACACACACACACACACACACACCACAGGAGGTTGGTGGCACCTTAATTGGGAGGATGGGCTCGTGGTAATGGCTGGAGCGGAATATGGGGAACGGTATCAAATACATCAAACACATGGTTTCCATGGTTTCCATGTGTTTGATGCCATTCCATTCGCTCTGTTCCAGACATTATTATGAGCCGTCCTCCCCTCAGCAGCCTCCACTGACACACACACACACTGTAGATACCACTATGGAGAGTGGGAAAATAGCTCAATGTTATATACAGAGTTAGCTGGAGGGCAAGACGTGTGCAGTAACAATGTTTCTCCTGTTGCCGTTTCATTTTAGTCTAGTCTCTTTATGGACTGCTTGTGAATAATGCTCTTCTTTTCATTTAATGTTTTTAAAATGTATGTTCTATACATTCAATACATTCAATACTAATGGATAAAGCAGCCACTGAGCTCTATTGAAGATGCATGAGGTTGAATGGAGCCAGTGGAGTGTGTGTGTGTGTGTGTGTGTGTGTGTGTGTGTGTGTGTGTGTGTGTGTGTGTGTGTGTGTGTGTTTGTGTCTGTGTGTGTGTGTGTGTGTGTGTGTGTTTGTGTGTGTGTGTGTGTGTGTGTGTGTGTGTGTGTGTGTGTCTGTGTGTGTGTGTGTGTGTGTGTGTGTGTGTGTGTCTGTCTGTGTGTGTGTGTGTGTGTGTGTGTGTGTGTGTGTGTGTGTGTGTGTGTGTGTGTACGAGCACGGGGGTGGGTCTCTGCATTCCAGCCAGCTCGCACGGCAGCCTTGAGGTCTTTGGACGTTAGCCAAACATACTGTATGTATGTGTCAGGGACACAGAAACCCAGAAACCTGCACCGGGACAACCTGCACCGGGACAACCTGCACCGGGACAACCTGCACCGGGACAACCTGCACCGGCACAACCTGCACCGGGACAACCTGCACCGGGACAACCTGCACCGGGACAACCTGCACCGGGACAACCTGCACCGGGTCAACCTGCACCGGGACAACCTGCACCGGGACAACCTGCACCGGCACAACCTGCACCGGGACAACCTGCACTGGCACAACCTGCACCGGGACAACCTGCACCGGGACAACCTGCACCGGGACAACCTGCACCGGGACAACCTGCACCGGGTCAACCTGCACCGGGACAACCTGCACCGGGTCAACCTGCACCGGGTCAACCTGCACCGGGACAACCTGCACCGGGACAACCTGCACCGGGACCCTCTGGAGATGAAAAAAGGTAGTGTGTGTGGTTATAGGGAAAAAGGTGCCATTTGGGACGCATGCTAAGTAAACGTACTTGAATCAGCTAGCAGCAAACAACTTCACAACGATCCACAATGTTGCTGAATTGTACGTAGATTGTGGTGTGGTGAATTCAAATATCAGACCAGCACAGTTACTTCATGCTGTATTGAACCAATCTGATGAAAACCTTGTAATTGAATTTTTCTTTACACGTATTGAAAGCAGTAACTCCTCTCAATGTACCTTGGACTTTGCATGACAGTAGGACCAAGAAAATGTATTTAAAATAGCTTCTGAAGTTTTGTAAGATTGTTAATGGTAAAATGTGGCCATTTTGGAGATAAGATTTCATCCAACAGCCACACTATGTTGAATATTTCAATACATTGGCTTTTGATCAAAACCCAATCCTCCTATCAACCAGTCCTTTGACTTTCTGATAGTGGATATAACGTTGAAGATCTGATGTTTTTTCAAAGGTACAGATTCTACATATTTTATACAAGGTTTGTTTATGTTGAAAATTGGTTACTATGATGACATAATACTGTGGTTGAAATTTCACCCTCAAAACAACAGTTTACGTTGATGTCTTTCTGCAGATTCAGATAGGTTGACAAATTACGTTGAAACAAAACAATTACGTTGATTCAACCAGCTTGTGCCCAGTGGGTTTTTTCTGTTGCTATGGAAACTCATTACCCCTACTGGCCTTGGCATGTACACACACACACACACACACACACACTCTACACAGTGCCAGAATGCATAGCTAAAGATGGTCCTGCATCACAACACAATAGACATCACATAATCCCTGCAGTCAACAGTCAACACTTTGGCAATGGTGGCTCTCTCCTCCTTTTCTCATCCCACTTTCTGTCTCTCTCTCTCTCTCTCTCTCTCTCTCTCTCTCTCTCTCTCTCTCTCTCTCTCTCTCTCTCTCTCTCTCTCTCTCTCTCTCTCTCTCTCTCTCTCTCTCTCTCTCTGTCTCTCTGTCTCTCTCTCTCTCTCTCCCGTCTCTCTCTCCCCTCTCTCTCTGTCTCTCTCTCTCTCTCTCTCTCTCTCTCTCTCTCTCTCTCTCTCTCTGTCTCTCTCTCCCTCTCTCTGTCTCTGTCTCTGTCTCTCCCTCTCTCTCCCCTCTCTCTCTGTCTCTCTGTCTCTCCCTCTCTCTCTCTCTCTCTCTCTCTCTCTCTCTCTCTCTCTCTCTCTCTCTCTCTCTCTCTCTCTCTCTCTCTCTCTCTCTCTCTCTCTCTCTCTCTCTCTCTCCTCTGTCTTTCTTTCCTGACGTGAGTCATTAATGATTGATGCTGATTAAGCATGGGGAATGTATTATTTATTTTTAATCTTCGATGTTCTCTGAATTTGTTTGACATTTGCATTACTGAAACACACCAGACATTTAGCCGTGAGGGTGATGTCGTTTTTACCCCTGCTGGTTTCACAATGTTGCATAAGATAACGGCTCTATTTCTTTTAGAGGATTGCATAGGGGCATAATCTCTCCTGTTGTTTGATCTAAGATATACTGTCAGTACAATATGAAATAATAATCCAGGGAGACCTGGAACAATGGAACAAGATCTTCTGCCAAAAGTATGCTTACACAAAAGCACATCCCTAGTCTATAGAAGCTTCCTCCCCTCACACAGTCTCCTATATCTTCATCCCTAGTCTATAGAAGCTTCCTCCCCTCACACAGTCTCCTATATCTTCATCCCTAGTCTATAGAAGCTTCCTCCCTTCACACAGTCTCCTATATCTTCATCCCTAGTCTATAGAAGCTTCCTCCCCTCACACTGTCTCCTATATCTTCATCCCTAGTCTATAGAAGCTTCCTCCCCTCACACAGTCTCCTATATCTTCATCCCTAGTCTATAGAAGCTTCCTCCCCTCACACAGTCTCCTATATCTTCATCCCTAGTCTATAGAAGCTTCCTCCCCTCACACAGTCTCCTATATCTTCATCCCTAGTCTATAGAAGCTTCCTCCCTTCACACAGTCTCCTATATCTTCATCCCTAGTCTATAGAAGCTTCCTCCCTTCACACAGTCTCCTATATCTTCATCCCTAGTCTATAGAAGCTTCCTCCCTTCACACAGTCTCCTATATCTTCATCCCTAGTCTATAGAAGCTTCCTCCCCTCACACAGTCTCCTATATCTTCATCCCTAGTCTATAGAAGCTTCCTCCCCTCACACAGTCTCCTATATCTTCATCCCTAGTCTATAGAAGCTTCCTCCCTTCACACAGTCTCCTATATCTTCATCCCTAGTCTATAGAAGCTTCCTCCCTTCACACAGTCTCCTATATCTTAATCCCTAGTCTATAGAAGCTTCCTCCCTTCACACAGTCTCCTATATCTTAATCCCTAGTCTATAGAAGCTTCCTCCCTTCACACAGTCTCCTATATCTTCATCCCTAGTCTATAGAAGCTTCCTCCCTTCACACAGTCTCCTATATCTTCATCCCTAGTCTATAGAAGCTTCCTCCCTTCACACAGTCTCCTATATCTTCATCCCTAGTCTATAGAAGCTTCCTCCCTTCACACAGTCTCCTATATCTTCATCCCTAGTCTATAGAAGCTTCCTCCCTTCACACAGTCTCCTATATCTTCATCCCTAGTCTATAGAAGCTTCCTCCCCTCACACAGTCTCCTATATCTTCATCCCTAGTCTATAGAAGCTTCCTCCCGTCACACAGTCTCCTATATCTTCATCCCTAGTCTATAGAAGCTTCCTCCCCTCACACAGTCTCCTATATCTTCATCCCTAGTCTATAGAAGCTTCCTCCCTTCACACAGTCTCCTATATCTTCATCCCTAGTCTATAGAAGCTTCCTCCCTTCACACAGTCTCCTATATCTTCATCCCTAGTCTATAGAAGCTTCCTCCCCTCACACAGTCTCCTATATCTGGTTTGATCTGAAAACTCTGGGTAGGTGACAGCAATGTAGCCTGAGTGCCAATCTGTTTGTGCTATCATGCCACCTTCTTGTCACTCCTTTCATGCCATGCTCTTATCCAGAGCGACTTACAGTTAGTGAGTGCATACATTAATTTTTTTATTTTTCATACTAGCCCCCCGTGGGAATCGAACCCACAACCCTGGCGTTGCAAACGCCATGCTCTACCAACTGAGCTACATCCCTGCCGGCCAATTGTGCGCCGCCCCATGGGTCTCCCGGTCACGGACAGCTACGACAGAGCCTGGATATGAACCAGGATCTCTAGTGGCACAGCTAGCACTGCGATGCAGTGCCTTAGACCACTGCGCCACTCGGGAGAATGCAGTGGAGGGCCAGGTCTTCTGCAGGGCCAGGTCCAGCAGAGACAGGCAGTGCAGCACTGCAGACTCCAACTGCTTCTTACCAGGGAAGGGGGCGTTGGTGAGAACACAAACAGGACCTGGGACCAGGCTAAATGCAAACAGGACCTGGGACCAGGCTAAATGCAAACAGGACCTGGGACCAGGCTAAATGCAAACAGGACCTGGGACCAGGTTAAAAGCAAACAGGACCTGGGACCAGGTTAAAAGCAAACAGGACCTGGGACCAGGTTAAAAGCAAACAGGACCTGGGACCAGGCTAAAAGCAAACAGGACATGGGACCAGGCTAAAAGCAATATGGTAGATGGCTAGATGATGCCCACTGGGTATCACATCTAATTTCCCCTTTCCTGTGGCCTGCACTCAACAAGCCCTCACGGCTGACCCTAGCCTAGAAGCCCTCACGGCTGACCCTAGCCTGGAAGCCCTCACGGCTGACCCTAGCCTAGAAGCCCTCACGGCTGACCCTAGCCTAGAAGCCCTCACGGCTGACCCTAGCCTAGAAGCCCTCACGGCTGACCCTAGCCTAGAAGCCCTCACGGCTGACCCTAGCCTAGAAGCCCTCACGGCTGACCCTAGCCTAGAAGCCCTCACGGCTGACCCTAGCCTAGAAGCCCTCACTGCTGACCCTAGCCTAGAAGCTTTTCAGGCTAGGGTGGTGTAGTGCTCTGTTAGTAGGTCTGTTGCCTTTTTTTCATACCCGCCCTACCTCCCACTGTTCATTGATTCTCCAGACCTCCTGCCCTACCTCCCACTGTTCATTGATTCTCCAGACCTCCTGCCCTACCTCCCACTGTTCATTGATTCTCCAGACCTCCTGCCCTACCTCCCACTGTTCATTGATTCTCCAGACCTCCTGCCCTACCTCCCACTGTTCATTGATTCTCCAGTCCTCCTGCCCTACAGCACACTGTTCATTGATTCTCCAGTCCTCCTGCCCTACCTCCCACTGTTCATTGATTCTCCAGTCCTCCTGCCCTACAGCACACTGTTCATTGATTATCCAGTCCTCCTGCCCTACAGCACACTGTTCATTGATTATCCAGTCCTCCTGCCCTACCTCACATTGTTCATTGATTCTCCAGTCCTCCTGCCCTACATCACACTGTTCATTGATTCTCCAGTCCTCCTGCCCTACCTCATACTGTTCATTGATTCTCTTGTCCTCCTGCCCTACCTCATACTGTTCATTGATTCTCTTGTCCTCTTGCCCTACCTCACACTGTTCATTGATTCTCCAGTCCTCCTGCCCTACATCACACAATCACATAGGTCAATTCCTCTTCCTACTGGTCCAATTAGGTTGAAATATTGCATTGTTAGAGAGCTCATTATCCGCTGACATCAGTTTCAGTCTGCTTCCCAAATAGCTCCCTATTCCCTCCACAGTGCATTACTTTTGAGCAGGGCTGATAGGGCTCTCTGCAGGGACAGACAGACATGAGACAGAGAGACAGGGAGTGTGTCACGATCGTCTGAAGGAGGAGACCAATGCGCAGCGTTGCGAGTGAACATGATGACTTTATTAACTTAAAGCAACCACGAAGAAAACAACAAATGACGATACGTGAAGTTCTAAACTGAAATACGACTAACAGCAACAAAGAAACAAAAACCCACAAAACCAAGGTGAAACCACACCGTATAAATATGGCTCCCAATCAGAGATAACGAGCCGACAGCTGACACTCGTTACCTCCGATTGGGAGTCATATGACTAATCAACATAAAGAACAATTAACCCAAACATAGAACTGCACAACCAGAAATCCCCAACATAGAAATACACCCAACCAATGAAATTAAACAACCCTGGCTCAAATATCAAGGTCCGTGGAGCCAGAGTGTCACATTACCCCCCCCTAAAGGTGCGACCTCCGGGCGCACCAGCATACAGTCTAGGGGAGGGTCTGGGTGGGCGTCTGTCCATGGTGGCGGCTCTGGCCCAGGTCGTGGTCCCCACCCCACCTTAGTCACTCTCCGCTTCCGTATCCCCCTCCACATGACCACCCCCCAACTAAACCCCACTGGATTAAGGGGCGGCACCGGACTAAGGGGCAGCACCGGACTAAGGGGCAGCCCTGAACTAAGGGGCCGCACCGGGCTAAGGGACAGTACCTGACTAGCTGGCTCTGGCGGATCCTGGCTGGACGGCTCTGGCGGATCCTGGCTGGACGGCTCTGGCGGATCCTGGCTGGACGGCTCTGGCGGATCCTGGCTGGCGGAAGGCTCTGGCTGATCCTGTCTGGCAGAAGGCTCTGGCTGATCCTGTCTGGCGGAAGGCTCTGGCTGATCCTGTCTGGCGGAAGGCTCTGGCTGATCCTGTCTGGCGGAAGGCTCTGGCTGATCCTGTCTGGCGGAAGGCTCTGGCTGATCCTGTCTGGCGGAAGGCTCTGGCTGCTCCTGTCTGGCGGAAGGCTCTGGCTGATCCTGTCTGGCGGAAGGCTCTGGCTGCTCCTGTCTGGCGGAAGGCTCTGGCTGATCCTGTCTGGCGGAAGGCTCTGGCTGCTCCTGTCTGGCGGAGAGCTCTAGCGGCTTCGGTCTGGCGGACGGCTCTGAAGGCTCATGGCAGACGGGCGGCTTTGCAGGCTCAGTACCGACGGGCAGCTCCTGCGGCGCTTGGCAGACGGACAGTTCAGACGGCGTTGGGCAGACGGGCAGTTCAGGCGCCGTTGGGCAGACGGACAGTTCAGACGGCGTTGGGCAGA
>NW_028162843.1:85000-89783 GCF_964263955.1 Coregonus lavaretus
GACCTACACAAGGCTGGAATGGGCTACAAGACCATCGCCAAGCAGCTTGATGAGAAGGTGACAACAGTTGGTGCGATTATTCGCAAATGGAAGAAACACAAAAGATCTGTCAATCTCCCTTGGCCTGGGGCTCCATGCAAGATCTCACCTCGTGGAGTTGCAATGATCATGAGAAGGGTGAGGAATCAGCCCAGAACTACATGGGAGGATCTTGTCAATGATCTCAAGGCAGCTGGGACCATAGTCACCAAGAAAACAATTGGTAACACACTACGCCGTGAAGGACTGAAATCCTGCAGCGCCCGCAAGGTCCCCCTGCTCAAGAAAGCACATATACAGTACTTGCCCATCTGAAATTTGCCAATGAACATCTGAATGATTCAGAGGAGAACTGGGTGAAAGTGTTGTTATCAGATGAGACCAAAATGGAGTTCTTTGGCATCAACTGAACTCGCCGTGTTTGGAGGAGGAGAAATGCTGCCTATGACCCCAAGAACACCATCCCCACCGTCAAACATGGAGGTGGAAACATTATGCTTTGGGGGTGTTTTTCTGCTAAGGGGACAGGACAACTTCACCGCATCAAAGGGATGATGGACCGGGCCATGTACCATCAAATCTTGGGTGAGAACCTCTGTCAAGGTGACGTGTATGCGAGAAACGAAGTCAAGCGCAGGACACCGAACTACTGGCAGAACGTACTTTACTCAACACAGTAAAGAAAGTACAAAACAAAACTCCAAACAGGGAGGAACAGTAAACGCATACAACCAGCACTGCCAACCTAACGGAAAACAATCACACACAATAACCAATGAGAGACAGGGGGTTATAAAGGGAATACAATATAACATAATGGGAAACAGGTGAAAACAATTAGGACAAACTAGACAAACACCGGAACATAGATCGGTGGCAGCTAGTACTCCGGGGACAACGAACGCTGAAGCCTGCCCGAGCAAGAATGAGGGGAAGCCTCGGCTGATTCCGTGACAGTACCCCCCCCTTGACGCGCGGCTCCAGCCTCGGTGACGGCCAGGAGGACGCGGAGCAGGGCAAGTCGGATGACTCCGGTGGAAGTCCCTCAACATGGAGGGATCTAGGATGTCCCTTCTAGGGACCCAGCACCGTTCCTCCGGACCGTACCCCTCCCACTCCACGAGGTACTGCAGGCCCCCCATCCGACGCCTCGAATCCAAGATGGAACGGACTGAGTACGCCGGAGCCCCCTCGATGTCCAACGGGGGCGGAGGAGCCTCTCGTATCTCACTCTCCTGGAGTGGACCAGCCACCACCGGCCTGAGGAGAGACACATGGAACGAGGGGTTAATGCGGTAATTAATGGGCAGTTGTAACCTATAGCATACCTCGTTCAATCTCCTCAGGACTTTAAATGGCCCCACAAACCGCCGACCCAGCTTCCGGCAGGGCAGGCGAAGGGGCAGGTTTCGGGTCGAGAGCCAGACCCGATCTCCCGGTGCATACACCGGAGCCTCACTGCGGTGGCAATCGGCGCTCGCCTTTTGCCGCCTGATAGCCCGCTGCAGATAGACATGCGCAGCGTTCCAGGTTGTCGTGTTCCCCTAGGAGGGGAGAAGGTCCGTGACAAAATCCACCGCTAGGTGAGACAACGGCCGTTGTGGAACGAGTAGGGGTTGTAACTTCCCTCTGGGCAGGTGTCTAGACGCCTTACACTGGGCGCACACCGAGCAGGTGGAAACATAAACCCTCACGTCCTTAGCTAAAGTGGGCCACCAGTACTTCCCACTAAGGCAGTGCACTGTCCAACCAATACCAGGATGACCAGAGGAGGGTGACATGTGAGCCCAATATATCAATCGATCACGAACCTCGAGCGGCACGTACCTCCGACCCTCTGGACACTGTGGGGGAGTAGGATCGGTACGTAACGCCCGCTCGATGTGTGCATCAACCTCCCATACCACCGGTGCCACCAGACAAGACTCCGGGAGTATGGGAGTGGGCTCAATGGACCTCTCCTCTGTGTCATATAGTCGGGACAGGGCGTCTGCCTTAGCCGATCCCAGCCTCGGACGCATCCACCTCAACTTGGAACGCCAAAGAGGGATCCGGATGTGCCAGCATCGGAGCCGAGGTAAACAGGTCCTTCAGATGTCTAAACGCCCTGTCTGCCTCAGCCAACCACTGCAGACGCACCGGACTCCCCTTTAGCAGGGAGGTAATGGGAGCTGCTACCTGTCCAAAGCCCCGGATAAACCTCCGGTAGTAATTGGCAAAACCCAAGAACCGCTGCACTTCCTTCACTGTGGTGGGAGTCTGCCAATTACGCACGGCAGAAACGCGGTCAATCTCCATCACCACCCCTGACGCGGACAACCGATGTCCCAGGAAGGAGATGGACTCCTGGAAGAACAGACATTTCTCCGCCTTCGCATACAGGTCATGCTCTAACAGTCTACCAAGCACTCGACGCACCAGGGACACATGCTCGGCTCGTGTAGCGGAGTATATTAGAATGTCATCAATATACACCACTACACCCTGTCCATGCAAGTCCCGGAAAATCTCGTCCACAAATGATTGGAAGACTGAAGGAGCATTCATTAAACCGTATGGCATGACGAGGTACTCATAGTGACCCGAGGTGGTACTGAATGCTGTCTTCCACTCATCTCCCTCCCTAATGCGCACCAGGTTGTACGCGCTCCTGAGATCCAATTTTGTGAAGAATCGCGCCCCGTGTAATGACTCCGTCATACTAGCAATCAGAGGGAGAGGATAGCTGTATTTGATGGTGATCTGATTGAGACCACGGTAATCAATACACGGGCGTAAACCCCCATCCTTCTTCTTCACAAAAAAGAAACTTGAGGACGCAGGGGAAGTGGACGGCCGTATGTATCCCTGTCCCAGAGATTCGGTGACGTATGTCTCCATAGCCGCCGTCTCCTCCTGAGACAGAGGATACACATGACTACGAGGAAGCGCAGCTCCTACTTGGAGGTCTATCGCACAATCCCCCTGTCGATGAGGTGGTAATTGAGTCGCCTTCTTTTTACAGAAGGCGAGTGCCAAATCGGCATACTCAGGTGGAATGTGCATGGGGGGAATTTGGTTCGGGCTTTCCACCGTCATTGCCCCTACGGAAACATCTACACACCGCCCGAAACACTGATCAGACCATCCCTTGAGAGCCCTCTGTTGCCATGAAATGTTGGGGTCATGAGATGTTAACCAGGGAAGCCCCAACACCACGGGAAACGCAGGAGAATCAATCAAATACAAACGTAGTATCTCCTCATGACCCTCCTGCGTTTTCATCCTGAGCGGCGCTGTGACTTCCCTAATCAATCCTGACCCCAAAGGGCGGCTATCTAGGGCATGGATGGGGAAGGGCACATCAACAGGTACAATAGGAATTCCTAACTTATAGGTGAATTGGCGATCGATAAAATTCCCAGCTGCGCCTGAATCTACTAGCGCCTTATGCTGGGAATGAGGTGCAACCTCGGGAAACACAACTTTAATACACATATGCGCAACAGAGAGCTCTGGGTGAGTTGGGTGCCTACTCACCTGGAATGACTCATCAGTGCGCTGCCTACCGCCTCAATTCCTAGGAGACCCTCCCCAGCACCGACCAGCAGTGTGTCCTCTGTGGCCACAGTTGGTGCAGGGGACGGCCTCCCTCCTGGTCTCTCTCCTGGTCTCCCTAGCACCAGCACCTCCAAGCTCCATAGGGGTCGGCTCGGAAGTGCTGGGGGATGGAATGGACGGCCCTGAATCCGGACGTCCGCGGGTAGCCAACAGGGTATCCAGGCGAATGGACATGTCCACCAGTTGGTCGAAGCTGAGGTTGGTGTCCCTGCAGGCCAATTCCCGACGCACGTCCTCCCTCAGGCTGCATCTGTAGTGGTCGATGAGGGACCTCTCATTCCATCCCGCGTTGGCAGCCAGCGTCCGGAAGTCCAGTGCGAACTCCTGTGCGCTCCTCCTCCCCTGTCTAAGGTGGAATAGACACTCACCCGCCGCTTTACCCTCTGGTGGATGATCGAATACTGCCCTGAAGCGGCGGGTGAACTCCGCATAGTTGACAGTAGCAGCATCTATTCCCCCCCACTCTGCATTGGCCCACTCCAGCGCCTTGCTGGACAGACAGGAGATGAGGGCAGACACGCTCTCGTATCCCGAGGGCACCGGGTGGATGGTTGCTAGGTAGAGTTCAACCTGGAGCAGGAAACCCTGACACCCGGCCGCTGTGCCATCATAAGCCCTCGGGAGCAAGAGCCGAATCCCACTGGACCCCGGAGGTGAAGCGATGGGCATCGCCGATGGTGGTGGTATCGTTGGAGAAGGCGTAGGCAGACCCTCTCTTTCCCATCGCCCAATAGTGCTCACCACCTGTTCCATGGCGCTGCCGAGAGCCTGGATCATGTTCGCTTGGTGTTCGACGCGTTCCTCCATTGATCCAGCTGGCACCGCCGCTCCTGCTGACTCCATAAGAGGTGTGTGATTCTGTCAAGGTGACGTGTATGCGGGAAACGAAGTCAAGCGCAGGACACCGAGCTACTGGCAGAACGTACTTTACTCAACACAGTAAAGAAAGTACAAAACAAAACTCCAAACAGGGAGGAACAATAAACGCATACAACCAGCACTGCCGACCTAACGGAAAACAATCACACACAATAACCAATGAGAGACAGGGGGTTATAGAGGAAATACAATATAACATCATGGGAAACAGGTGAAAACAATCAGGACAAACACCGAAACATAGATCGGTGGCAGCTAGTACTCC
>NW_028162842.1:0-49506 GCF_964263955.1 Coregonus lavaretus
AGGATGATCAGCTCTGAACTAACAGGGGGAGGGCTGGCTAGCTGGTCTGTCATTGTTTTATTGTGTTGTAGGATGATCAGCTCTGAACTAACAGGGAGGGCTGGCTAGCTGGTCTGTCATTGTTTTATTGTGTTGTAGGATGATCAGCTCTGAACTAACAGGGGAGGGCTGGCTAGCTGGTCTGTCATTGTTTTATTGTGTTGTAGGATGATCAGCTCTGAACTATCAGGAGGAGGGCTGGCTAGCTGGTCTGTCATTGTTTTATTGTGTTGTAGGATGATCAGCTCTGAACTATCAGGAGGAGGGCTGCTACTGTGGGGCAAACAAGCAGCTTATCATCGGATTATGAAAACCTAGAGTGGCCTGGATGAATGGGGATAGCATTAGTGTGTAGAGATGTGTTTGTGTGCGTGTGTGTGCGTGTGTGAGTGTGTGAGTGTGTGTGCGTGTGTGTGCGTGTGTGTGTGCATGTGTGTGTGAGTATGTGTGTGAGTGTGTGTTTGTGTGTGCATGTGTGTGTGAGTGTGAGTGTGTGTGTGCATGTGTGTGTTGTTTTCCCCTTACTCCCTCTCTGATGGATATGTGGTTAACGTTTATCTGCATTGATTCAGCTGCATACTGTATGTGGACTGTACTGTACCAGTAGTAAACAACGAAGTAGGATGGTCTAATACTGGGATGTTTACATGCGCTGAGCTAGGCTAAAGCTAAGCTAGGCTAAATCTAAACTAGGCGAGGCTAAAGCTAAGCTAGGCTAAATCTAAACTAGGCTAGGCTAAAGCTAAGCTAGCAGGTCACGTACAGCTAACACCTACTGTATCTAATTATTCAGTTATAAACATAAATACTGTGTTATAGTGATATAATACTGGGATGGTTATGATCACTAGGTTAGACTAGCAGGTCACTCACAGCTAACACCTACTTTATCTATATCTATATCCAAACACCTTCTGTTGTTGGGATGTTTATACATGCTAGGTCATGTCAGGCTAGCAGGTCTTTCTAAGATTGGGATGTTTATACATGCTAGGTCATGTCAGGCTAGCAGGATGTATCTATATCCAAATGCCTCGTATGACCAGCTCAGAGCCAGTCTATATAGAGGACAGTCAACAGCCAGCAGTGTATTGTATGACACAGCCAGGTGAATTCCTCCCTTCCCCCTCCTCTCCCCCTGCGTGGTGCCTCTCAGGTGGTATGTTTCTCTCCTTGGTTTAAACAACAAGCTCCAGCCTAGCTGTCTCTACTACCACTGGTCATCTAGAATGGAGCACCTCTGATACTGCTGCTGCTGATCTCTCTCTATTTGTCTCTCTCTATTTGTCTCTATCTTTCTCTGATCTCTGTCTCTCTCTATTTGTCTCTCTCTTTCTCTGATCTCTGTCTCTCTCTCTCTATTTGTCTCTCTCTTTCTCTGATCTCTCTCTATTTGTCTCTCTATCTTTCTCTGATTGCTGTCTCTCTCTCTATTTGTCTCTCTCTTTCTCTGATCTCTCTCTCTCTCTATTTGTCTCTCTCTTTCTCTGATCTCTGTCCCTCTCTATTTGTCTCTCTCTCTTTCTCTGATCTCTGATCTCTCTCTCTCTATTTGTCTCTCTCTTTCTCTGATCTCTGATCTCTCTCTCTATTTGTCTCTCTCTTTCTCTGATCTCTGATCTCTCTCTATTTGTCTCTATCTTTCTCTGATCTCTGTCGCTCTCTCTCTTTCCTTTGTTTTCTGTCTTACTAAAGGTGTTGGAGAGACTCCCAAAGGAGGCTTTAGTGTGTAAATTAGAGCATAGTTTGTCTGAATACATACACACACACATACACACAAACACACAAGCAAACACACACACACACACACACACACACACACACACACACACACACACACACACACACACACACACACACACACCCCTCCCCCCAACACCCCTCTCTGCTGAGGTAGACCGATCCCATTGATCCTGTTGCCCTGGAGGGCTCTGGGTAATGACAGGGAAGAGGAGTTCCGGATTCTATAATTGACATTCCAAAACATTCCACAGTCGTCCCGGAGCAGAGCAGAGCCAGGCCAGGCCAGGCCAGCCGTGTACTTCATCATTAGTAGGAAACATAGGTCTTAGATGTTGAGTTCCCTATTTAGGGGTCTTTGAGTGGTTCTGGACCGGTTAGGTACAGAGCGCTCTGTGAACGGCTCTGGCAGCCCCACTTTACATGGCGCTCTCCACTCTCAGCTGAGATGCAGTATGTGAAATCTGACACCTCATTTGCATAGGGAAAGCAACACTCACATTTTGTGGCCAATCCAGACAAAGGAACTCTATCCTCTGGCTGAGAACCTCGCAGCTCCTCTTGCTATACGGCATATTTCTCTGATCTCTCTCTATATTTGTCTCTCTCTCTATATTTCTCTCTCTCTCTCTCTCTCTCTCTCTCTCTCTCTCTCTCTCTCTCTCTCTCTCTCTCTCTCTATTTGTCTCTCTCTCTATCTCTCTATCTCTCTCTCTCTCTCTCTCTCTCTCTTTATTTGTCTCTATCTTTCTCTGATCTCTCTCTCTCCTCTCTCTCTTTATCTCTCTATCTGCTATACGGCATATTAATTGGGAGAGCGATAGCAGCAAAGGCAGTCTCATCTCACTGTGATGTTCTCAGATAGTTTTGTAGAATTGAAACTAGACCATATTTTTCTTGGTCACAGAGGGACGAAATCACTTGGTGCTTAAAGAGTCTCTGCGTCGCTCAGAGGACGCTGGGCAGAACATTCTCTGTCGTCAGTTATATGAAATGGTGCCAATATTGTACTGTCACATTTTTTACATTTTTTTATGTTCAGCCGTGTACTCTTGAACATTAACCTTTAATTTTGAGTCTGGATCTGAGTACCTCCACAACAATTTCTAGAATGGAAAAACATTCTAACCGTTCTGATTGGTCTCAGAAACCAATGGGTTGGGCTAGAGCCAGAACACGTGTGGGTAAAGCGGAGGTTTGAAAACGTGTCATTGGCTTTGCTACTCTGATTGGTTAGAGATGATTTACACAACACCCCTCATTATGACGTCACCACAAATGACTTCAATGATGTCAGTCTCAGACTGAATTATGTAGCGAATGATAGAGCAGCGGAAGAATTCAGTTTGAGCCGTCAGGCAAACAATACCCATCGAAATACAATATACACATTAAACTACACGTTGTTATACACAGCAATCATCCCATAAGGAAGTTTGTTTTGTCGGTGTTAGCCTAAAGGGATAGCCTCTCCTCTGACGCCCCCCCCCCCCCCCTCCCCCCCTAACCAGGAGATTGTTCCCAGAGCTGGACTCTGAGTATTAGGGGAGAGAAACTCAGGTGTCAGCCTGAAGTCAGCCTCTAGATAACCTACTGCTCTCAGGTCTAGTCAGCCTCTAGATAACCTACTGCTCTCAGGTCTAGTCAGCCTCTAGATAACCTACTGCTCTCAGATCTAGTCTCAGCCTGTAGATAACCTACTGCTCTCAGGTCTAGTCAGCCTGTAGATAACCTACTGCGCTCAGGTCTAGTCAGCCTGTAGATAACCTACTGCTCTCAGGTCTAGTCAGCCTGTAGATAACCTACTGCTCTCAGGTCTAGTCAACCTGTAGATAACCTACTGCTCTCAGGTCTAGTCAGCCTCTAGATAACCTACTGCTCTCAGGTCTAGTCAGCCTCTAGATAACCTACTGCTCTCAGGTCTAGTCAGCCTCTAGACAACCTACTGCTCTCAGATCTAGTCAGCTTCGGGAGCAGGGAGAGGAGCAGGGAGATGGGGTCAGGAATCAGCCTTGGCTGGCTGTGAATAACTCACGACGAAGCATTACTCAAATACTCACTCAAGTGTGCTTCTCCGTCAGCCATACCGATGTCACCTTCAGCTTTTTCTTAAATGAGACAGTTTCTCTTCCTCTATCTGACTTGAATTTGGAATCCTCATTTTCAAATGAGTGTCTCTTTCTCCTCTCTCTCTCTCGAATTAGGAATTCCTCCGACGAGCCTCTGCATCGTTTTCACTCTGTCTTTGTTTCCTGCTGAGAGGAAATTCAGTGTGCGTCAAGATCCGTGGAATTAAAGCAATTTCTCAAAAACGTTTTCTTTCTCATCTGATATGTGTCTCTCAACGTTAATGGGATGCGTTCTTTTGTCGTTATATAGTCATAATGGCTCAGGATGTTTGAATACTGTAAGACTGTCTTCACATCAGTTGCTTATATAAAATGGATCTGCATTCATTCATCCAGATTTTGGCTTTTATAAACACTTGTGAAAGCAAAAGCAGAGCTTTGAAAATATGAATCTTTTTTTTTTTATAGCTAATTGACACAGCTTGGGACACAGTGAGTCAGAAGAGAACGTGACAAAATAACTGGTTATATTTATAGATCTCTATCTGGCTGCAAAAGACGTCATCTCTGTTCACATTTAACACACACACACTTGAGCCCCTGAGTTTGAGCCAGAGCGGTGTCAGAAGGGTGATTTCAAGGCATAAGAAGATGTATGGTTGTCAATAAGTCAGCTGGAATTTGTAAATGTAGCGTGTGTGTGTGTGTGTGTGTGTGTGTATGTGTGTGTGTGTGTGTGTGTGTGTGTGTGTGTGTGTGTGTGTGTGCACACTCTTGTTTGTGTGTGGGTTCATTCCGCTCTAGCCACTAATTAACTTGTGAAGAAGAAACCTGAAAAATGTCAGGTTTGGTGTCTGGCTGACCCTCCCTCCCTCCCTCCCTCCCTCCCTCCCTCCCTCCCTCCCTCCCTCCCTCCCTCCCTCCCTCCCTCCCTCCCTCTCTCCTCTCCCCTACTCTCCTCCCTCCCTCCCTCCCTCCCTCCTCTCCCCTACTCTCCTCCCTCCCTCCCTCCCTGTTGTACACATTGTTGTTGTACACATTGTTGATGTACATATTTTTTATGGAACAGTCTGCCTACCCATGTGAGAGACGCAGACTCAGTCTCAACCTTTAAGTCTTTACTGAAGACTTATCTCTTCAGTAGGTCATATGATTGAGTGTAGTCTGGCCCAGGAGTGTGAAGGTGAACGGAAAGGCTGGAGCAACGAACAGCCCTTGCTGTCTCTGCCAGGCCGGTTCCCCTCTCCACTGGGGTTCTCTGCCTCTAACCCTGTTGCAGGGGCTGAGTCACTGGCTTGCTGGTGCTCTTTCATGCCGTCCCTGGGAGGGGTGCGTCACTTGAGTGGGTTGAGTTACTGACGTGATCTTCCTGTCTGGGTTGGCGCCCCCCCCTTGGTTTGTGCTGTGGTGGAGACCTCTGTGGGCTATACTCGGCCTTGTCTCAGGATTGTAAGTTGGTGGTTGGGGATATCCCTCTAGTGGTGCGGGGGCTGTGCTTTGGCGGAGTGGGTGGGGTTATATCCTATCCTGGGGTTATACCCTGGAGACATACTCCCTCTAAAACCTAACTGACCATCCTGGAGACCTACTCCCTCTAAAACCTAACTGACCACCCTGGAGACCTACTCCCTCTAAAACCTAACTGACCACCCTGGAGACCTACTCCCTCTAAAACCTAACTGACCACCCTGGAGACATACTCCCTCTAAAACCTAACTGACCATCCTGGAGACCTACTCCCTCTAAAACCTAACTGACCACCCTGGAGACCTACTCCCTCTAAAACCTAACTGACCACCCTGGAGACCTACTCCCTCTAAAACCTAACTGACCACCCTGGAGACATACTCCCTCTAAAACCTAACTGACCATCCTGGAGACCTACTCCCTCTAAAACCTAACTGACCACCCTGAAGACCTACTCCCTCTAAAACCTAACTGACCACCCTGGAGACCTACTCCCTCTAAAACCTAACTGACCACCCTGGAGACATACTCCCTCTAAAACCTAACTGACCATCCTGGAGACATACTCCCTCTAAAACCTAACTGACCACCCTGGAGACATACTCCCTCTAAAACCTAACTGACCATCCTGGAGACATACTCCCTCTAAAACCTAACTGACCACCCTGAAGACATACTCCCTCTAAAACCTAACTGACCACCCTGGAGACATACTCCCTCTAAAACCTAACTGACTATCTCACTGGGTGGGAGGTAGGGTTGGGTTATGCATTTAACCATCAACTGGTTATGTTCATTAGGATACACCGTAACAAAACATTTTGCAACAAAAAAGGAAAACAATAATTTCTTATTGGACCAGGGCAGATAAGACCTCCCTGTTTATTGGACCAGTTCAGATAAGACCTCCCTGTTTCATGATGTTGGGCCTTTCTTATTGGACCTTTCTTCCATTTCCTGCCTACTAAAACACAACCCTGGAAATGTCTGTCACATTTGGAGCAGTCCAACCGATATAGGGCACTTGTCCCTCCCTGGACATTGACATTGAGTCATTCCCCCTTGGGAGGTTGTTTTTGAAGTCTATTTTTAAGGCGCTTGGAAAGGGCTTGGAGACGGCTGCCATCGTGTTAAATACCATACCGACTTCCCACCGTGACTGGGTCATTAAACCACTGTTGTCACCAGTGGTGTGCTGAAGTCCTGCACAGATTCAGTTCTGCACACATCAATCCACACCTCAACACTATGTTAAAAATGCTGCTAAAAATGCCTGTGCCCTTTAGGTGACCGTGTCAGAGAGAAAAATGCATGTTTGATACTTACTGGAGTCTCAACGCCAAGAGCAAGGCCGAGGAGAAGTGTGTTTTAGTTTTCACTGCAGAGAGTTAGACAGTCTTATTAACAAGCTACTCATAGCAAGGCTGAGGACAGACCAAGCATTACAGCCAGGACCCGGCACCCTCATTAAAACAACAGCAATACTACTGTTAGTCCTGTTAGCTTAACACCCAACACAGAAAGATATGTAGATATAAACAGAGGGCCCTGTTCCTCTGATGTGGTCAACGATACTACTGTTAGTCCTGTTAGCTTAAGGCCAACACGTATGTAGATATCAACCAGAATAGTAGCCATGCTGTTTTACCCAGAGGCCATGCTTTCTTTGTCTTATCTTCTGTGTTGAAGTGTTGACAGTTTGTTTGTTTGTTTGTTTGTGGTGTTTGAACAGAGAACCCTGTTCCTCTGATGTGGTGTGTAGATGCCAGAGAAAACCGAAAGCCAGTAAGATGGACGATAAGGGTTTGGTGGACATACAGTACACTCTTAGAAAAAAAGGTGCTATCTAGAACCTAAAAGGGTTCTTCAGCTTTCCCCATAGCGGAACCCTTTGAAAAAGCCTTTTTGGTTCCAGATAGAACCCTTTTGGTTCCAGGTAGAACCCTTTTGAGTTCCATGTAGAACCTTTTTCAAAATAGTTCTACCTGGAACCAAAAAGGGTTCTTCCTGGAACCAAAATAGTTTATCCTATGGGGACAGCTGTATAACCCTTTCTTAAGCCTTTTTTCTAAAAGTGTAGAGATAGAATGGTGAGTAGTGATTGTACCCACAGGAAAGGTTTGTAGTGGAGGACATAGAGAGAGAATGGTGTGTAGTGATTGTACCCACAGGAAAGGTTTGTAGTGGAGGACATATATAGAGAATGGTGAGTAGTGATTGTACCCACAGGAAACATGGTTTACAAAGACACAAAACATTTCCAAGGGCTTAGCTGCCTACCTCAGTGTACTCCTTCAGCTATAGCCTTTCTACAGTAACATCAACCTACCTGCAATACAGACAGCTCAATGTAAACCTTAATACAGACAGCTCAATGTAAACCTTAATACAGACAGCTCAATGTAAACCTTAATACAGACAGCTCAATGTAAACCTTAATACAGACAGCTCAGTGTAAACCTTAATACAGACAGCTCAGTGTAAACCTTAATACAGACAGCTCAATGTAAACCTTAATACAGACAGCTCAGTGTAAACCTTAATACAGACAGCTCAGTGTAAACCTTAATACAGACAGCTCAATGTAAACCTTAATACAGACAGCTCAATGTAAACCTTAATACAGACAGCTCAATGTTAACCTTAATACAGACAGCTCAATGTAAACCTTAATACAGACAGCTCAGTGTAAACCTTAATACAGACAGCTCAGTGTAAACCTTAATACAGACAGCTCAATGTAAACCTTAATACAGACAGATCAGTGTAAACCTTATTACAGACAGCTCAGTGTAAACCTTAATACAGACAGCTCAATGTAAACCTTAATACAGACACCTCAATGTAAACCTTAATACAGACAGCTCAGTGTAAACCTTAATACAGACAGCTCAGTGTAAACCTTAATACAGACAGCTCAATGTAAACCTTAATACAGACAGCTCAGTGTAAACCTTAATACAGACAGCTCAGTGTAAACCTTAATACAGACAGCTCAATGTAAACCTTAATACAGACAGCTCAATGTAAACCTTAATACAGACAGCTCAATGTAAACCTTAATACAGACAGCTCAGTGTAAACCTTAATACAGACAGCTCAGTGTAAACCTTAATACAGACAGCTCAATGTAAACCTTAATACAGACAGCTCAGTGTAAACCTTAATACAGACAGCTCAGTGTAAACCTTAATACAGACAGCTCAATGTAAACCTTAATACAGACAGCTCAATGTAAACCTTAATACAGACAGCTCAATGTAAACCTTAATACAGACAGCTCAGTGTAAACCTTAATACAGACAGCTCAATGTAAACCTTAATACAGACAGCTCAATGTAAACCTTAATACAGACAGCTCAATGTAAACCTTAATACAGACAGCTCAATGTAAACCTTAATACAGACAGCTCAATGTAAACCTTAATACAGACAGCTCAATGTTAACCTTAATACAGACAGCTCAATGTAAACCTTAATACAGACAGCTCAATGTAAACCTTAATACAGACAGCTCAATGTAAACCTTAATACAGACAGCTCAATGTAAACCTTAATACAGACAGCTCAATGTAAACCTTAATACAGACAGCTCAATGTATACCTTAATACAGACAGCTCAATGTAAACCTTAATACAGACAGCTCAATGGAAACCTTAATACAGACAGCTCAATGTATACATTAATACAGACAGCTCAATGTAAACCTTAATACAGACAGCTCAATGTAAACCTTAATACAGACAGCTCAATGTAAACCTTAATAATACAGACAGCTCAATGTAAACCTTAATACAGACAGCTCAGTGTAAACCTTAATAATACAGACAGCTCAATGTAAACCTTAATACAGACAGCTCAATGTAAACCTTAATACAGACAGCTCAATGTAAACCTTAATACAGACAGCTCAATGTAAACCTTAATACAGACAGCTCAGTGTAAACCTTAATACAGACAGCTCAATGTAAACCTTAATACAGACAGCTCAGTTTAAACCTTAATAATACAGACAGCTCAATGTAAACCTTAATACAGACAGCTCAATGTAAACCTTATACAGACAGCTCAATGTAAACCTTAATACAGACAGCTCAGTGTAAACCTTAATACAGACAGCTCAATGTAAACCTTAATACAGACAGCTCAATGTAAACCTTAATAATACAGACAGCTCAGTGTAAACCTTAATACAGACAGCTCAATGTAAACCTTAATAATACAGACAGTTTCTCGCACTCTATACTGAAAGAGCTTTTTGATTAATCCAGGGATAGGCTTAATCTGGGTCTATATCAGGGATGTCAAACTCATTTTTCCCCGCTGGCCGTATCCGATCTTCGATCGAGGGCCACACTTAAAATGTATTATACTTCCTCGCCGTCAAAGGTTGCAAAAAATAGTCCTCTATCCATCGCTTTTGGAATATCCGGTGCTCCCTGACCGTCTACCTTTTGGTTCGATGACTGGACAAGCTGGACAGAGTGAAGAGACTATAGATGACTGTTATCAAGCTGGACAGAGTGAAGAGACTATAGATGACTGTTATCAAGCTGGACAGAGTGAAGAGACTATAAATGACTGTTATCAAGCTGGACAGAGTGAAGAGACTATAGATGACTGTTATCAAGCTGGACAGAGTGAAGAGACTATAGATGACTGTTATCAAGCTGGACAGAGTGAAGAGACTATAGATGACTGTTATCAAGCTGGACACAGTGAAGAGACTATAGATGACTGTTATCAAGCTGGACAGAGTGAAGAGACTATAAATGACTGTTATCAAGCTGGACAGAATGAAGATACTATAAATGACTGTTATCAAGCTGGACAGAGTGAAGAGACTATAAATGACTGTTATCAAGCTGGACAGAGTGAAGAGACTATAAATGACTGTTATCAAGCTGGACAGAGTGAAGATACTATAAATGACTGTTATCAAGCTGGACAGAATGAAGATACTATAAATGACTGTTATCAAGCTGGACAGAATGAAGATACTATAAATGACTGTTATCAAGCTGGACAGAATGAAGATACTATAAATGACTGTTATCAAGCTGGACAGAATGAAGATACTATAAATGACTGTTATCAAGCTGGACAGAGTGAAGAGACTATAGATGACTGTTATCAAGCTGGACACAGTGAAGAGACTATAGATGACTGTTATCAAGCTGGACAGAGTGAAGAGACTATAAATGACTGTTATCAAGCTGGACAGAATGAAGATACTATAAATGACTGTTATCAAGCTGGACAGAGTGAAGAGACTATAAATGACTGTTATCAAGCTGGACAGAGTGAAGAGACTATAAATGACTGTTATCAAGCTGGACAGAGTGAAGAGACTATAGATGACTGTTATCAAGCTGGACAGAGTGAAGAGACTATAAATGACTGTTATCAAGCTGGACAGAGTGAAGAGACTATAAATGACTGTTATCAAGCTGGACAGAGTGAAGAGACTATAAATGACTGTTATCAAGCTGGACAGAGTGAAGAGACTATAAATGACTGTTATCAAGCTGGACAGAGTGAAGAGACTATAGATGACTGTTATCAAGCTGGACAGAGTGAAGAGACTATAAATGACTGTTATCAAGCTGGACAGAGTGAAGAGACTATAAATGACTGTTATCAAGCTGGACAGAGTGAAGAGACTATAAATGACTGTTATCAAGCTGGACAGAGTGAAGAGACTATAAATGACTGTTATCAAGCTGGACAGAGTGAAGAGACTATAAATGACTGTTATCAAGCTGGACAGAGTGAAGAGACTATAGATGACTGTTATCAAGCTGGACAGAGTGAAGAGACTATAAATGACTGTTATCAAGCTGGACAGAGTGAAGAGACTATAAATGACTGTTATCAAGCTGGACAGAGTGAAGAGACTATAAATGACTGTTATCAAGCTGGACAGAGTGAAGAGACTATAAATGACTGTTATCAAGCTGGACAGAGTGAAGAGACTATAAATGACTGTTATCAAGCTGGAAAGAGTGAAGAGACTATAAATGACTGTTATCAAGCTGGACAGAGTGAAGAGACTATAAATGACTGTTATCAAGCTGGACAGAGTGAAGAGACTATAAATGACTGTTATCAAGCTGGACAGAATGAAGAGACTATAAATGACTGTTATCAAGCTGGACAGAATGAAGAGACTATAAATGGCTGTTATCAAGCTGGACACGGTGAAGAGACTATAAATGTAGGTTCATAATCATTATCATCGGTACCGGAGCGCCAAGTCTAGGTCCAAAAGACTTCTCAACAGCTTCTACCCCCAAGCCATAAGACTCCTGAACAGCTAATCAAATGGCTACCCGGACTATTTGCACTGCCCCCCCACCCCCACCCCATCTTTTTATGCTGCTGCTACTCTGTTAATTATTTATGCATAGTCACTTTAACTCTACCCACATGTACATATTACTTCAACTACCTCAACTAGCCGGTGCCCCCGCACATTGACTCTGCACCGGTACACCCCTGTATATATAGCCTCCCTACTGTTATTTTATTTTACTTCTGCTCTTTTTTTCTCAACACTTTTTTGTTGTTGTTTTATTTTACCTTTTTATATATAAAAAAAATGCATTGTTGGTTAAGGGCTTGTAAGTAAGCATTTCACTGTAATGTGTACACCTGTTGTATTCGGCGCATGTGGCCAATAACATTTGATTTGATTTGGTTTGATTTCAACACAGTTTTGATTTGGTTTTAGTCATTTCAATGTCAATTAAGATCTTTTAGTTTTTGTTTTACTCAAACCACCAACAGGCCGGGATGAATAGGCCCATAGGCCGTATGTTTGACACCTTGTGTCTACAGTGTTTCTTTAATAATGTAATAATAATAATAATAATAATAATAATAATAATAATAATAATATTAAAAATAATAACCCCCCTGTAGGACAGACCCACTAGAGCTGATGATCAGACAATAGGTCTGATCCAGGCATCTCTGCACAGTGCAGACACCTTGAGCAGACACTGGGTAATTTACGAGCAGACACCATTTAAACTCCGTCAGCAAACGATAGCAATGATACTCAGAATAAACGTTAATGGGCTACGGCTGCCATGGGGCAGCAGCTGTTGTCTCGGCCCAGGGGTGGGTGTGTGGGTGTGTTTGTGTGTGTGTGTGTGTGTGTGCGTGTGTGTAGTGTGTGCTGCTGTGTACTGCTGTGCGCTCGAAGGCAGGGATTTAACGAGAGCAATTGGGTTTGATCCTACCACCCACCATTCTACCACCAGTCGTTTCTCTCAGCTTTACCCCTTTGTAAGCTGTTAGCTTTAGCTTCAGACCAGTGTTCCCCTTCAGGTTTAGCATCAACGCTAAGAGGTTAGCTTTAGCTTCAGGTTGCTCCATCAGGTTTAGCATCAATGCTAAGAGGTTAGCTTTAGCTTCAGGTTGCTCCATCAGGTTTAGCATCAATGCTAAGAGGTTAGCTTTAGCTTCAGGTTGCTCCATCAGGTTTAGCATCAATGCTAAGAGGTTAGCTTTAGCTTCAGGTTTCTCCATCAGGTTTAGCATCAATGCTATCGCCATATTAGAGACACATATTTCCCTCAGATTACACAGATCCACAAATAATTTGAAAACAAATCCAATTTTGATAAACTCCCATATCTATTGGGTGAAATACCACAGTGTGCAATCACAGCAGCAAGATTTGTGACCTGTTGCCACAAGAAAAGGGCAACCAGTGAAGAACAAACACCATTGTAAATACAACCCATATTTATGTTTATTTATTTTCCCATTTGTACTTTAACTATTTGCACATCATTATAACACTGTATATAGACATAATATGACATTTGAAATGTCTTTTGGAAATTTTTTGAGTGTAATGTTTACTGTTAATTTTTATTGTTTAGTTCAATTTTGTTTATTATCTATTTCACTTTCTTTGGCAATGTAAACTTATGTTTCCCATGCCAATAAAGCCCCTTAAATTAAAATTGAATTGAGAGAGAGAGAGAGATATTTTACTTGCGTTGGCAAAGTAAAGATATGTTTCCCATGCCAATAAAGCCTCTTAAATTGAAATTGAATTGATAGAGAGAGAGAGAGGGAGAGAGACAGAGATACAGAGAGAGAGAGAGAGAGAGAGAGAGAGAGAGAGAGAGAGAGAGAGAGAGAGAGAGAGAGGGGTGAGGAAAACTACACATGATGATATACAGCATACTGGATGGAGTCATTACAACCCAGCATCAGCCCTGATTGCTTTCTCTCTGACTTGATTACTGTGTTGTATTAACCTGTCTGTCAGTCTTTCTCTCTGACTTGATTACTGTGTTGTATTAACCTGTCTGTCAGTCTTTCTCTCTGACTTGATTACTGTGTTGTATTAACCTGTCTGTCAGTCTTTCTCTCTGACTTGATTTGACTGTGTTGTATTAACCTGTCTGTCAGTCTTTCTCTCTGACTTGATTTGACTGTGTTGTATTAACCTGTCTGTCAGTCTTTCTCTCTGACTTGATTTGACTGTGTTGTATTAACCTGTCTGTCAGTCTTTCTCTCTGACTTGATTACTGTGTTGTATTAACCTGTCTGTCAGTCTTTCTCTCTGACTTGATTACTGTGTTGTATTAACCTGTCTGCCAGTCTTTCTCTCTGACTTGATTACTGTGTTGTATTAACCTGTCTGTCAGTCTTTCTCTCTGACTTGATTACTGTGTTGTATTAACCTGTCTGTCAGTCTTTCTCTCTGACTTGATTTGACTGTGTTGTATTAACCTGTCTGTCAGTCTTTCTCTCTGACTTGATTACTGTGTTGTATTAACCTGTCTGTCAGTCTTTCTCTCTGACTTGATTTGACTGTGTTGTATTAACCTGTCTGTCAGTCTTTCTCTCTGACTTGATTACTGTGTTGTATTAACCTGTCTGTCAGTCTTTCTCTCTGACTTGATTACTGTGTTGTATCAACCTGTCTGTCAGTCTTTCTCTCTGACTTGATTTGACTGTGTTGTATTAACCTGTCTGTCAGTCTTTCTCTCTGACTTGATTACTGTGTTGCATTAACCTGTCTGTCAGTCTTTCTCTCTGACTTGATTTGACTGTGTTGTATTAACCTGTCTGTCAGTCTTTCTCTCTGACTTGATTTGACTGTGTTGTATTAACCTGTCTGTCAGTCTTTCTCTCTGACTTGATTTGACTGTGTTGTATTAACCTGTCTGTCAGTCTTTCTCTCTGACTTGATTACTGTGTTGTATTAACCTGTCTGTCAGTCTTTCTCTCTGACTTGATTTGACTGTGTTGTATTAACCTGTCTGTCAGTCTTTCTCTCTGACTTGATTTGACTGTGTTGTATTAACCTGTCTGTCTCTCAGGTCTTTCTCGCTCGTTTTTCCCAGATTAGTGTCTGAGCGCAGCACGGCAAGAAACAAAGATTTGAATAATTGAATAATAATGAGTTTATAAAGCAGCAGCATTAAACAAGGTTGATGTCACGTTTGAATTACTCCCTTGGGATTTAGTGAAAGGTTTATCGGAAAGCATCAACAGCATTGAAGGCAAGTCGTATCTGTTCTGAGTAAAGGTCTACCTGTTCTGAATAAAGATCTACCTGGTTTGAACAAAGATCTACCTGGTTTGAACAAAGATCTATCAGTTCTGAATAAAGATCTACCTGTTTTGAAGAAAGATCTACCTGTTCTGAGTAAAGATCTACCTGGTTTGAACAAAGATCTACCTGCTCTGAATAGCTATCTACCTGCTCTGAACAAAGGTATGCTCATGGTTCGCTGAACTGCGGAACTCCCAGAAGGCTGAGTGCGTATCTATCAGTAATTCTAAGAACATTATTTCAAGCTAAGATAAATGCTTTAAAAAAAAAAAAAACAGTTGCTTACGGTAGAAGAACACAGTTAATTTGTCACAAGCTACTGGTGAACTATTAGCAGAACAATGGTTGACACTGTGTGCGCGTCCATAAAAGAGCCACTGAATGTCACACGGGGCGGGGCCTGTTTAATGTGTCACAGTAAGCTGTATTCTGGTTTTACTTTACCATGTCCCCTTGAAGTGGCCCTTAACTGATTAAGACTAGTCTTTACCATGTCCCCTTAACTGATAGGACTAGTCTTTACCATGTCCCCTTAACTGATAGGACTAGTCTTTACCATGTCCCCTTAACTGATTAGGACTAGTCTTTACCATGTCCCCTTGAAGTGGCCCTTAACTGATTAAGACTAGTCTTTACCATGTCCCCTTAACTGATAGGACTAGTCTTTACCATGTCCCCTTAACTGATAGGACTAGTCTTTACCATGTCCCCTTAACTGATTAGGACTAGTCTTTACCATGTCCCCTTAACTGATAGGACTAGTCTTTACCATGTCCCCTTAACTGATTAGGACTAGTCTTTACCATGTCCCCTTAACTGATTAGGACTAGTCTTTACCATGTCCCCTTAACTGATAGGACTAGTCTTTACCATGTCCCCTTAACTGATAGGACTAGTCTTTACCATGTCCCCTTAACTGATTAGGACTAGTCTTTACCATGTCCCCTTAACTGATTAGGACTAGTCTTTACCATGTCCCCTTAACTGATTAGGACTAGTCTTTACCATGTCCCCTTAACTGATAGGACTAGTCTTTACCATGTCCCCTTAACTGATAGGACTAGTCTTTACCATGTCCCCTTAACTGATTAGGACTAGTCTTTACCATGTCCCCTTAACTGATAGGACTAGTCTTTACCATGTCCCCTTAACTGATTAGGACTAGTCTTTACCATGTCCCCTTAACTGATAGGACTAGTCTTTACCATGTCCCCTTAACTGATTAGGACTAGTCTTTACCATGTCCCCTTAACTGATTAGGACTAGTCTTTACCATGTCCCCTTAACTGATAGGACTAGTCTTTACCATGTCCCCTTAACTGATAGGACTAGTCTTTACCATGTCCCCTTAACTGATAGGACTAGTCTTTACCATGTCCCCTTAACTGATTAGGACTAGTCTTTACCATGTCCCCTTAACTGATTAGGACTAGTCTTTACCATGTCCCCTTAACTGATTAGGACTAGTCTTTACCATGTCCCCTTAACTGATAGGACTAGTCTTTACCATGTCCCCTTAACTGATAGGACTAGTCTTTACCATGTCCCCTTAACTGATTAGGACTAGTCTTTACCATGTCCCCTTAACTGATAGGACTAGTCTTTACCATGTCCCCTTAACTGATTAGGACTAGTCTTTACCATGTCCCCTTAACTGATAGGACTAATCTTTACCATGTCCCCTTGAAGTGGCCCTTAACTGGTTAGGACTAATCTTTACCATGTCCCCTTGAAGTGGCCCTTAACTGATTAGGACTAGTCTTTGTGTCGTTGCTCTGTATTGAACCAAATGACTGGTGTTTTAGTATAATCATGGTATTCAGTAGATGGCTATTTCCAGCCGTGATGTACTGTAGCTTTTCTTCGCTGTTTCATTGAAGCGTTCTTGTCTAAAGTGGCATCCCTCTGAGGCCAGACCTTACTGTCGTTATACACTATAACTACTTAAAGGGGCATTCTGCATGTCTGAGGTCAGACCTTACTGTCGTTATACACTATAACTACTTAAAGGGGCATTCTGCATGTCTGAAGCCAGACCTTACTGTCGTTATACACTATAACTACTTAAAGGGGCATTCTGCATGTCTGAGGCCAGACCTTACTGTCGTTATACACTATAACTACTTAAAGGGGCATTCTGCATGTCTGAGGCCAGACCTTACTGTCGTTATACACTATAACTACTTAAAGGGGCATTCTGCATGTCTGAGGCCAGACCTTACTGTCTATACACTATAACTACTTAAAGGGGCATTCTGCATGTCTGAAGCCAGACCTTACTGTCGTTATACACTATAACTACTTAAAGGGGCATTCTGCATGTCTGAGGCCAGACCTTACTGTCGTTATACACTATAACTACTTAAAGGGGCATTCTGCATGTCTGAGGCCAGACCTTACTGTCTATACACTATAACTACTTAAAGGGGCATTCTGCATGTCTGAGGCCAGACCTTACTGTCGTTATACACTATAACTACTTAAAGGGGCATTCTGCATGTCTGAGGCCAGACCTTACTGTCGTTATACACTATAACTACTTAAAGGGGCATTCTGCATGTCTGAGGCCAGACCTTACTGTCGTTATACACTATAACTACTTAAAGGGGCATTCTGCATGTCTGAGGCCAGACCTTACTGTCGTTATACACTATAACTACTTAAAGGGGCATTCTGCATGTCTGAGGCCAGACCTTACTGTCGTTATACACTATAACTACTTAAAGGGGCATTCTGCATGTCTGAAGCCAGACCTTACTGTCGTTATACACTATAACTACTTAAAGGGGCATTCTGCATGTCTGAAGCCAGACCTTACTGTCGTTATACACTATAACTACTTAAAGGGGCATTCTGCATGTCTGAGGCCAGACCTTACTGTCGTTATACACTATAACTACTTAAAGGGGCATTCTGCATGTCTGAGGCCAGACCTTACTGTCGTTATACACTATAACTACTTAAAGGGGCATTCTGCATGTCTGAGGCCAGACCTTACTGTCGTTATACACTATAACTACTTAAAGGGGCATTCTGCATGTCTGAGGCCAGACCTTACTGTCGTTATACACTATAACTACTTAAAGGGGCATTCTGCATGTCTGAGGCCAGACCTTACTGTCGTTATACACTATAACTACTTAAAGGGGCATTCTGCATGTCTGAGGCCAGACCTTACTGTCGTTATACACTATAACTACTTAAAGGGGCATTCTGCATGTCTGAGGCCAGACCTTACTGTCGTTATACACTATAACTACTTAAAGGGGCATTCTGCATGTCTGAGGCCAGACCTTACTGTCGTTATACACTATAACTACTTAAAGGGGCATTCTGCATGCGCCTTAGCAAGTGTGTCTGTCTGAGGACAGGGCTGCAGACGTGTGTGTGTGTGTGTACGTGTGTGTGTACGTGTGTGTGTGTGTGTGCATGTACGTGTGTGTGTTTGTGCGCTCACCTCTCTGAAGTAGCAGCAGACACAAAGACACACAGACACACAGACACACAGACACACACACACACACACACACACACACACACACACACACACACACAGAGACACACACACACACACACACATACACACACACACACACACACACACACACAGACACACAACAATCTCTGCCATAGCAGGGGCCGTATAATGGCTACTCCATTATCCTGGAGGAGGAAAAATGAAGGAGAGTTGTTTTTCTCTCCTCTCTCTTTCCCTCCCTCCCTCCCTCCCTCCCTCCCTCCCTCCCTCCCTCCCTCCTCACAACAGTTATAGGTGCAGTGCATGCAGCTCTCTCTGTAAATGACACAGCAGTGGGTTGTCAGATTCCTCTGCCTAGTGCAGCAGTTGATAGCTAGTGATTTGAATTAGAGGCTCCACTGAGTAGCTACGCTGTGTCCCAAAAGGTACCCTATTCTCTGTATAGTACACTTCCTTTGACCAGAGCTCTATGAAGGTAGTGCACTATGTAGGGGATAGGAGTGCCATTTGGGACTGAACCTATAGAATGAGGGTTTTTCTGGAGCAGGGAGTGGGTGGGATGTGTGTTGAGAGCAGCCCCTGAATACCACACTCTCTCCTCCATTCTCATCCACTCTCTCCCTCCTCTCATCCATTATCTCCTCTCCTCTCCTCCACTCTCATTCTCTCCTCTTATCCATCCTCTCTCCTCCACTCTCCTCCTCTCCTCTCCTCCATCCTCTCCTCCACTCTCCTCCTCTCCTCCATCCTCTCCTCCACTCTCCTCCTCTCCTCTCCTCCACTCAGCTCCACAATACTACCCCATCCCCCCCTCCAACCCCAGAGTGATATGTTACCATGCTTCTGTATACTACCATGCCACTGTACACACTGCCTGGGTAGACTTTGATCTACCGAAGAATCGACAGGGCTGGGTGTTTCCAGGGAAGGGGTTAATTCAGCTGGAAGGCTTGAGAGAGAGAGAGAGAGAGACAGGGTCTTTGAGAAGCAGAAGGTTGTATATAATTTATTGATTGAACATGGCAATAGAGAGAGACTGGAGCTTACAGAGTAATTGCAGGGTCAGGTTTGAGGGTGGGTGAATAGAGAGAGATGTGTTCGAGTTGGTTTGTCTGGTAGGTCATGGCGTCCTATGACTAACACAGAAAAATTACTTCCATTGTCCTCCAAGAGTGGCTAAGAAAACCACCTTATCTTTTACATCCTCTTTTATAACCTCTTAACCGCTAGGCTACCTGCCGCCCTGAGCGATGTAGCGATGTAGTGATGTAGGGATGTAGCGATGTAGCGATGTAGCGATGTAGGGATGTAGCGATGTAGCGATGTAGGGATGTAGCGATGTAGGGATGTAGCGATGTAGCGATGTAGCGATGTAGGGATGTAGGGATGTAGCGATGTAGGGATGTAGCGATGTAGCGATGTAGGGATGTAGGGATGTAGCGATGTAGCGATGTAGGGATGTAGCGATGTAGGGATGTAGCGATGTAGCGATGTAGCGGTGTAGGGATGTAGCGGTGTAGGGATGTAGCGATGTAGGGATGTAGCGATGTAGCGGTGTAGCGATGTAGGGATGTAGCGATGTAGGGATGTAGCGATGTAGGGATGTAGCGATGTAGGGATGTAGCGATGTAGCGATGTAGGGATGTAGCGATGTAGCGATGTAGCGATGTAGGGATGTAGGGATGTAGCGATGTAGCGATGTAGGGATGTAGGGATGTAGGGGTGTAGTGATGTAGCGATGTAGGGATGTAGCGATGTAGGGATGTAGCGATGTAGGGATGTAGCGATGTAGCGATGTAGGGATGTAGGGATGTAGGGATGTAGGGATGTAGCGATGTAGGGATGTAGGGATGTAGGGATGTAGGGATGTAGCGATGTAGCGGTGTAGGGATGTAGCGATGTAGGGATGTAGCGATGTAGCGGCAGTGTTCCTTTTCTATATTATATTGACTTAGCTGATCTATTTCTATATTCTGTTGACTTAGCTGATCTATTTCTATATTCTGTTGACTTAGCTGATCTATTTCTATATTCTATTGACTTAGCTGATCTATTTCTATATTCTGTTGACTTAGCTGATCTATTTCTATATTCTGTTGACTTAGCTGATCTATTTCTATATTCTATTGACTTAGCTGATCTATTTCTATATTCTATTGACTTAGCTGATCTATTTCTATATTCTATTGACTTAGCTGATCTATTTCTATATTCTATTGACTTAGCTGATCTATTTCTATATTCTATTGACTTAGCTGATCTATATTTCTATATTATATTGACTTAGCTGATCTATTTCTATATTCTGTTGACTTAGCTGATCTATTTCTATATTCTATTGACTTAGCTGATCTATTTCTATATTCTATTGACTTAGCTGATCTATTTCTATATTCTATTGACTTAGCTGATCTATTTCTATATTATATTGACTTAGCTGATCTATTTCTATATTCTGTTGACTTAGCTGATCTATTTCTATATTCTATTGACTTAGCTGATCTATTTCTATATTCTATTGACTTAGCTGATCTTTTTCTATATTATATTGACTTAGCTGATCTATTTCTATATTCTGTTGACTTAGCTGATCTATTTCTATATTCTGTTGACTTAGCTGATCTATTTCTATATTCTATTGACTTAGCTGATCTATTTCTATATTCTGTTGACTTAGCTGATCTATTTCTATATTCTGTTGACTTAGCTGATCTATTTCTATATTCTATTGACTTAGCTGATCTATTTCTATATTCTATTGACTTAGCTGATCTATTTCTATATTCTATTGACTTAGCTGATCTATTTCTATATTATATTGACTTAGCTGATCTATTTCTATATTCTGTTGACTTAGCTGATCTATATCTATATTCTGTTGACTTAGCTGATCTATTTCTATATTCTATTGACTTAGCTGATCTATTTCTATATTCAATTGACTTAGCTGATCTATTTCTATATTCTGTTGACTTAGCTGATCTATTTCTATATTCTGTTGACTTAGCTGATCTATTTCTATATTCTATTGACTTAGCTGATCTATTTCTATATTCTATTGACTTAGCTGATCTATTTCTATATTCTATTGACTGAGCTGATCTATTTCTATATTTTTATATTTGTCAAGCTAACAGCCCCATGGTCCTTTCTCTCGGACAGTTTTCCAGATACATCGTGTAGTAGAGGGAGACATCGTATCTCTCTCAACTCAACCCCACCTCAGATCTACTGTGCTCCTCTCCTCTGTAGTGTGCTGAACCACAACCTCATGGTGACTAGTGTCTCAGTACAGGGGTGTGTGTGTGTGTGTGTGTGTGTTTGTGTGTGTGTGTGTGTGTGTGTGTGTGTGTGTGTGTGTGTGTGTGTGTGTGTGTGTGTGTGTGTGTGGAGGGAGGGAGGGAGGGAGGGAGGGAGGGAGGGAGGGAGGGAGGGAGGGAGGGAAAGGGAAATCCTCAGACAGTCTTCATAAAGCACCAGTGATGGATGGGGCTGGAGGTTTAGGGAAGCGGCTGATCCTCCATCACGGCTCTACCTTTGCCCCCTGTGGCTGACAGTCCCTCCCCCTCCCTACCACCCAACCCACTCTTCAATGAAACACAATTCATCTCTGCCCAATGGTCAGGTAACACTTGGTTCAGAGGAAGGTTTAGTGCTATGCATATTCTTTACGGCTTATAGGATCACTGGGTCATTTCGATGTGGTTCCTGAAGTATCGTCAACATATAGGGTATATATATATCATCATCAACATATAGGGTATATATACTCAGAAGAAGTGCTCTATGTATGTTTGAGTAGGGCCATTTGGGACAGCAGCCTGTGCTACCGTGTCATTCCAACTGATTTCTCCGCTGTTCTTGCTCTTCTGTGTGGGTCTCCTGCAGCAGTCTGCCTGGGGAAGTCCTTGGTGTGCCCTGCCGGTAGCCTAGCGTAGCGCCAGCTGAAACCGGGAGATGAACTGCTGCTCGTTATAGGAGGAGCCTGAAACGATGGCTCACCTCCCAAGCAGTGGGAGCAGCGGGAGCAGCGGGAGCTGTGGGAGCAGCGGGAGGTGCAATGCGGTGGCGGCGGCGGACGGCGAGGAGAGGAGAGGAGGAGTCATGCTGTTATCAGGGACCGCCGCTCTCTGTGGAGTGTGTCGTCATCTCTGTACTGTGTCTCACGCTCACACCGCTAACTCTCTGGAAGGATAGGTCTACTGTAGACTACTGTACTCTCTGGAAGGATAGGTCTACTGTAGACTACTGTACTCTCTGGAAGGATAGGTCTACTGTAGACTACTGTACTCTCTGGAAGGATAGGTCTACTGTAGACTACTGTACTCTCTGGAAGGATAGGTCTACTGTAGACTACTGTACTCTCTGGAAGGATAGGTCTACTGTAGACTACTGTACTCTCTGGAAGGATAGGTCTACTGTAGACTACTGTACTCTCTGGAAGGATAGGTCTACTGTAGACTACTGTACTCTCTGGAAGGATAGGTCTACTGTAGACTACTGTACTCTCTGGAAGGATAGGTCTACTGTAGACTACTGTACTCTCTGGAAGGATAGGTCTACTGTAGACTACTGTACTCTCTGGAAGGATAGGTCTACTGTAGACTACTGTACTCTCTGGAAGGATAGGTCTACTGTAGACTACTGTACTCTGGAAGGATAGGTCTACTGTAGACTACTGTACTCTCTGGAAGGATAGGTCTACTGTAGACTACTGTACTCTCTGGAAGGATAGGTCTACTGTAGACTACTGTACTCTCTGGAAGGATAGGTCTACTGTAGACTACTGTACTCTCTGGAAGGATAGGTCTACTGTAGACTACTGTACTCTCTGGAAGGATAGGTCTACTGTAGACTACTGTACTCTCTGTCTCTGTCTCTCTCTCTCTCTCTCTCTCTCTGTCTCTGTCTCTGTCTCTGTCTCTGTCTCTCTCTCTCTCTCTCTCTCTCTCTCTCTCTCTCTCTCTCTCTTTCTCTCTCTCTGTCTCTCTCTCTCTCTCTCTCTCCTCTCTCTCTCTCTCTCTCTCTCTCTCTCTCTCTCTCTCTCTCTCTCTCTCTCTCTCTCTCTCTCTCTCTCTCTCTCTCTCTCTCTCTCTCTCTCTCTCTCTCTCTCTCTCTCTCTCTCTCTCTCTCTCTCTCTCTCTCTCTCTCTCTCTCTCTCTCTCCCTAGTATAGTTCTTGTTCATGACCGTCTGTATCTTCCTCTGTCTGTCTGTACCAATGTGCCCAGGGAGCAGAGGTCTCAGAGAGGCTTCACAGTTACTTTACTTCTTATAGGAAGTGGATCCCTGTTTAGCATGTTAGCCTGGTCCCAGATCAGTTTATGCTCTCTCGTCAACTTTATATGTAAAAAGTGTCATTTTCATTCAGTTTGATCTCCCATCAAATACTTTGTATAGAATGTTATTTAACAATGTGGTTGTTAAGACGGCACAAACCGATTTTGGGGTGCCTTGGATAAGGGCGTTTTACCATCCCTGAAATTCTGACTATCATCATCGATTGTCCTGTTATGTGATGGCAGTTAAGGTCAGTGGATAAACTTTGCTCCTGGACCTTAATTACCATCCTAATGAGTTATGAGCTATATTTTGTAACGTTACATACATTGTCCAGCGTTGGCGTCTAAAATGTTCTGAAATATGGGTGGTATTGCTAAGAGGACAGTGAGGATTTTACATTTTACATTTTTAGTCATTTAGCAGACGCTCTTATCCAGAGCGACTTACAGTTAGTGAGTGCATACATCACTCACATAAATATCTCCAGTATGTGTCATATGACAGAAGAGAACAGGGCTGTAATGTGTGACATCCTACCTGTAGCGTTACCAGCCCACTTTCTAATTCTATTTGCACCAGCTACAGAGTGAGATGTCATCCTTGTCACTTTGCCACCAAGCTGTCGCTTCCTCCAGGTCACACGTTGGGAGGGCACGGGGATCATTTGATCAGGGCTGAACGTACAGGACACTGCTGGGCACCCAGTTGTTCTCTCACCTCTGATGCACTGTAGGGCTACGAACTGTGTGTGTGTGTGTGTGTGTGTGTGTGTGTTTGTGTGTGTGTGTGTGTGTGTGTGTGTGGCCAGGGCACCCAGTGTCGTCCTCTCACCACTATCTAGATCCCTGTTGATCACTATCTAGATCCCTGTTGGTCACTATCTAGATCACTGTTGATCACTATCTATACCACTGTTGATCACTATCTATACCACTGTTGATCACTATCTAGATCACTGTTGGTCACTATCTATACCACTGTTGATCACTATCTAGATCCCTGTTGATCACTATCTATACCACTGTTGATCACTATCTAGACCACTGTTGATCACTATCTAGACCACTGTTGATCACTATCTAGATCCCTGTTGATCACTATCTAGACCACTGTTTATCACTATCTATACCACTGTTGATTACTATCTATACCACTGTTGATCACTATCTAGATCCCTGTTGATCACTATCTAGATCCCTGTTGGTCACTATCTGTATCACTGTTGATCACTATCTATACCACTGTTGATCACTATCTAGATCACTGTTGGTCACTATCTATACCACTGTTGATCACTATCTAGATCCCTGTTGATCACTATCTATACCACTGTTGATCACTATCTATACCACTGTTGATTACTATCTATACCACTGTTGATCACTATCTAGACCACTGTTGATCACTATCTAGATCCCTGTTGATCACTATCTAGACCACTGTTGATCACTATCTATACCACTGTTGATTACTATCTATACCACTGTTGATCACTATCTAGATCCCTGTTGATCACTATCTAGATCCCTGTTGGTCACTATCTGTATCACTGTTGATCACTATCTATACCACTGTTGATCACTATCTAGATCACTGTTGGTCACTATCTATACCACTGTTGATCACTATCTAGATCCCTGTTGATCACTATCTAGACCACTGTTGATCACTATCTATACCACTGTTGATTACTATCTATACCACTGTTGATCACTATCTAGATCCCTGTTGATCACTATCTAGATCCCTGTTGGTCACTATCTAGATCACTGTTGATCACTATCTATACCACTGTTGATCACTATCTATACCACTGTTGATCACTATCTAGATCACTGTTGGTCACTATCTATACCACTGTTGATCACTATCTAGATCCCTGTTGATCACTATCTATACCACTGTTGATCACTATCTAGACCACTGTTGATCACTATCTAGACCACTGTTGATCACTATCTATACCACTGTTGATTACTATCTATACCACTGTTGATCACTATCTAGATCCCTGTTGATCACTATCTAGATCCCTGTTGGTCACTATCTGTATCACTGTTGATCACTATCTATACCACTGTTGATCACTATCTAGACCACTGTTGATCACTATCTAGATCCCTGTTGATCACTATCTAGACCACTGTTGATCACTATCTATACCACTGTTGATTACTATCTAGATCCCTGTTGATCACTATCTATATCACTGTTGATCACTATCTAGATCACTGTTGATCACTATCTATACCACTGTTGATCACTATAATGATCCCTGTTGATCACTATCTAGACCACTGTTGATCACTATCTAGATCCCTGTTGATCACTATCTAGACCACTGTTGATCACTATCTAGATCCCTGTTGGTCACTATCTATACCACTGTTGATCACTATAATGATCCCTGTTGATCACTATCTAGACCACTGTTGATCACTATCTAGATCCCTGTTGATCACTATCTATACCACTGTTGATCACTATAATGATCCCTGTTGATCACTATTTAGACCACTGTTGATCACTATCTAGATCCCTGTTGATCTCTATCTATACCACTGTTGATCACTATCTATACCACTGTTGATCACTATCTAGATCCCTGTTGATCACTATCTATATCACTGTTGATCACTATCTAGATCACTGTTGATCACTATCTATACCACTGTTGATCACTATAATGATCCCTGTTGATCACTATCTAGACCACTGTTGATCACTATCTAGATCCCTGTTGATTACTATCTAGACCACTGTTGATCACTATCTAGACCACTGTTGATCACTATCTAGATCCCTGTTGATCACTATCTAGACCACTGTTGGTCACTATCTAGATCCCTGTTGATCACTATCTATACCACTGTTGATCACTATCTAGATCCCTGTTGATCACTATCTATACCACTGTTGATCACTATCTAGATCCCTGTTGATCACTATCTATATCACTGTTGATCACTATCTATATCACTGTTGATCACTATCTAGATCACTGTTGATCACTATCTATATCACTGTTGATCACTATAATGATCCCTGTTGATCACTATCTAGATCCCTGTTGATCACTATCTAGATCACCGTTGATCACTATCTATATCACTGTTGATCACTATAATGATCCCTGTTGATCACTATCTAGATCCCTGTTGATCACTATCTAGACCACTGTTGATCACTATCTAGACCACTGTTGATCACTATCTAGACCACTGTTGGTCACTATCTAGATCCCTGTTGATCACTATCTAGACCACTGTTGATCACTATCTAGACCACTGTTGATCACTATCTAGATCCCTGTTGATCACTATCTAGACCACTGTTGATCACTATCTAGATCCCTGTTGATCACTATCTAGACCACTGTTGATCACTATCTAGACCACTGTTGATCACTATCTAGACCACTGTTGATCACTATCTAGACCACTGTTGGTCACTATCTAGATCCCTGTTGATCACTATCTAGACCACTGTTGATCACTATAATGATCCCTGTTGATCACTATCTAGACCACTGTTGATCACTATCTAGATCCCTGTTGATCACTATCTAGACCACTGTTGATCACTATCTAGACCACTGTTGATCACTATCTAGACCCCTGTTGATCACTATCTAGACCACTGTTGGTCACTATCTAGATCCCTGTTGATCACTATCTATACCACTGTTGATCACTATCTAGATCCCTGTTGATCACTATCTATATCACTGTTGATCACTATCTATATCACTGTTGATCACTATCTAGATCACTGTTGATCACTATCTATATCACTGTTGATCACTATAATGATCCCTGTTGATCACTATCTAGATCCCTGTTGATCACTATCTAGACCACTGTTGATCACTATCTAGACCACTGTTGATCACTATCTAGACCACTGTTGATCACTATCTAGACCACTGTTGGTCACTATCTAGACCACGGTTGATCACTATCTAGACCACTGTTGATCACTATAATGATCCCTGTTGATCACTATCTAGACCACTGTTGATCACTATCTAGATCCCTGTTGATTACTATCTAGACCACTGTTGATCACTATCTATATCCCTGTTGATCACTATCTAGACCACTGTTGGTCACTATCTAGATCCCTGTTGATCACTATCTATACCACTGTTGATCACTATCTAGATCCCTGTTGATCACTATCTATACCACTGTTGATCACTATCTAGATCCCTGTTGATCACTATCTATATCACTGTTGATCACTATCTATATCACTGTTGATCACTATCTAGATCACTGTTGATCACTATCTATATCACTGTTGATCACTATAATGATCCCTGTTGATCACTATCTAGATCCCTGTTGATCACTATCTAGACCACTGTTGATCACTATCTAGATCCCTGTTGATCACTATCTATACCACTGTTGATCACTATCTAGATCCCTGTTGATCACTATCTATACCACTGTTGATCACTATCTAGATCCCTGTTGATCACTATCTATATCACTGTTGATCACTATCTATATCACTGTTGATCACTATCTAGATCACTGTTGATCACTATCTATATCACTGTTGATCACTATAATGATCCCTGTTGATCACTATCTAGATCCCTGTTGATCACTATCTAGATCACCGTTGATCACTATCTATATCACTGTTGATCACTATAATGATCCCTGTTGATCACTATCTAGATCCCTGTTGATCACTATCTAGACCACTGTTGATCACTATCTAGACCACTGTTGATCACTATCTAGACCACGGTTGATCACTATCTAGACCACTGTTGATCACTATAATGATCCCTGTTGATCACTATCTAGACCACTGTTGATCACTATCTAGATCCCTGTTGATTACTATCTAGACCACTGTTGATCACTATCTATATCCCTGTTGATCACTATCTAGACCACTGTTGGTCACTATCTAGATCCCTGTTGATCACTATCTATACCACTGTTGATCACTATCTAGATCCCTGTTGATCACTATCTATACCACTGTTGATCACTATCTAGATCCCTGTTGATCACTATCTATATCACTGTTGATCACTATCTATATCACTGTTGATCACTATCTAGATCACTGTTGATCACTATCTATATCACTGTTGATCACTATAATGATCCCTGTTGATCACTATCTAGATCCCTGTTGATCACTATCTAGACCACTGTTGGTCACTATCTAGATCCCTGTTGATCACTATCTATACCACTGTTGATCACTATCTAGATCCCTGTTGATCACTATCTATACCACTGTTGATCACTATCTAGATCCCTGTTGATCACTATCTATATCACTGTTGATCACTATCTATATCACTGTTGATCACTATCTAGATCACTGTTGATCACTATCTATACCACTGTTGATCACTATCTAGATCCCTGTTGATCACTATCTATACCACTGTTGATCACTATCTAGATCCCTGTTGATCACTATCTATATCACTGTTGATCACTATCTATATCACTGTTGATCACTATCTAGATCACTGTTGATCACTATCTATATCACTGTTGATCACTATAATGATCCCTGTTGATCACTATCTAGATCCCTGTTGATCACTATCTAGACCACTGTTGATCACTATCTAGATCCCTGTTGATCACTATCTATACCACTGTTGATCACTATCTAGATCCCTGTTGATCACTATCTATACCACTGTTGATCACTATCTAGATCCCTGTTGATCACTATCTATATCACTGTTGATCACTATCTATATCACTGTTGATCACTATCTAGATCACTGTTGATCACTATCTATATCACTGTTGATCACTATAATGATCCCTGTTGATCACTATCTAGATCCCTGTTGATCACTATCTAGATCACCGTTGATCACTATCTATATCACTGTTGATCACTATAATGATCCCTGTTGATCACTATCTAGATCCCTGTTGATCACTATCTAGACCACTGTTGATCACTATCTAGACCACTGTTGATCACTATCTAGACCACGGTTGATCACTATCTAGACCACTGTTGATCACTATAATGATCCCTGTTGATCACTATCTAGACCACTGTTGATCACTATCTAGATCCCTGTTGATTACTATCTAGACCACTGTTGATCACTATCTATATCCCTGTTGATCACTATCTAGACCACTGTTGGTCACTATCTAGATCCCTGTTGATCACTATCTATACCACTGTTGATCACTATCTAGATCCCTGTTGATCACTATCTATACCACTGTTGATCACTATCTAGATCCCTGTTGATCACTATCTATATCACTGTTGATCACTATCTATATCACTGTTGATCACTATCTAGATCACTGTTGATCACTATCTATATCACTGTTGATCACTATAATGATCCCTGTTGATCACTATCTAGATCCCTGTTGATCACTATCTAGACCACTGTTGGTCACTATCTAGATCCCTGTTGATCACTATCTATACCACTGTTGATCACTATCTAGATCCCTGTTGATCACTATCTATACCACTGTTGATCACTATCTAGATCCCTGTTGATCACTATCTATATCACTGTTGATCACTATCTATATCACTGTTGATCACTATCTAGATCACTGTTGATCACTATCTATATCACTGTTGATCACTATAATGATCCCTGTTGATCACTATCTAGATCCCTGTTGATCACTATCTAGATCACCGTTGATCACTATCTATATCACTGTTGATCACTATAATGATCCCTGTTGATCACTATCTAGATCCCTGTTGATCACTATCTAGACCACTGTTGATCACTATCTAGACCACTGTTGATCACTATCTAGACCACTGTTGGTCACTATCTAGATCCCTGTTGATCACTATCTAGACCACTGTTGATCACTATCTAGACCACTGTTGATCACTATCTAGATCCCTGTTGATCACTATCTAGACCACTGTTGATCACTATCTAGATCCCTGTTGATCACTATCTAGACCACTGTTGATCACTATCTAGACCACTGTTGATCACTATCTAGACCACTGTTGATCACTATCTAGACCACTGTTGGTCACTATCTAGATCCCTGTTGATCACTATCTAGACCACTGTTGATCACTATAATGATCCCTGTTGATCACTATCTAGACCACTGTTGATCACTATCTAGATCCCTGTTGATCACTATCTAGACCACTGTTGATCACTATCTAGACCACTGTTGATCACTATCTAGACCCCTGTTGATCACTATCTAGACCACTGTTGGTCACTATCTAGATCCCTGTTGATCACTATCTATACCACTGTTGATCACTATCTAGATCCCTGTTGATCACTATCTATATCACTGTTGATCACTATCTATATCACTGTTGATCACTATCTAGATCACTGTTGATCACTATCTATATCACTGTTGATCACTATAATGATCCCTGTTGATCACTATCTAGATCCCTGTTGATCACTATCTAGACCACTGTTGATCACTATCTAGACCACTGTTGATCACTATCTAGACCACTGTTGATCACTATCTAGACCACTGTTGGTCACTATCTAGACCACGGTTGATCACTATCTAGACCACTGTTGATCACTATAATGATCCCTGTTGATCACTATCTAGACCACTGTTGATCACTATCTAGATCCCTGTTGATTACTATCTAGACCACTGTTGATCACTATCTATATCCCTGTTGATCACTATCTAGACCACTGTTGGTCACTATCTAGATCCCTGTTGATCACTATCTATACCACTGTTGATCACTATCTAGATCCCTGTTGATCACTATCTATACCACTGTTGATCACTATCTAGATCCCTGTTGATCACTATCTATATCACTGTTGATCACTATCTATATCACTGTTGATCACTATCTAGATCACTGTTGATCACTATCTATATCACTGTTGATCACTATCTAGATCCCTGTTGATCACTATCTAGATCCCTGTTGATCACTATCTAGACCACTGTTGATCACTATCTAGACCACTGTTGATCACTATCTAGATCCCTGTTGATCACTATCTAGACCACTGTTGATCACTATCTAGACCACTGTTGATCACTATCTAGACCCCTGTTGATCACTATCTAGACCACTGTTGGTCACTATCTAGATCCCTGTTGATCACTATCTAGACCACTGTTGATCACTATCTAGACCACTGTTGATTACTATCTATACCACTGTTGATCACTATCTAGATCCCTGTTGATCACTATCTAGATCCCTGTTGGTCACTATCTGTATCACTGTTGATCACTATCTATACCACTGTTGATCACTATCTAGACCACTGTTGATCACTATCTAGATCCCTGTTGATCACTATCTAGACCACTGTTGATCACTATCTATACCACTGTTGATCACTATCTAGATCCCTGTTGATCACTATCTAGACCACTGTTGATCACTATCTAGACCACTGTTGATCACTATCTAGATCCCTGTTGATCACTATCTAGACCACTGTTGATCACTATCTAGACCACTGTTGATCACTATCTAGACCACTGTTGGTCACTATCTAGATCCCTGTTGATCACTATCTAGACCACTGTTGATCACTATCTAGACCACGGTTGATCACTATCTAGACCACTGTTGATCACTATCTAGACCACTGTTGATCACTATCTAGATCACTGTTGATCACTATCTAGATCCCTGTTGATCACTAACTAGACCACTGTTGATCACTATCTAGACCACTGTTGATCACTATCTAGACCACTGTTGATCACTATCTAGACCACTGTTGGTCACTATCCAGACCACTGTTGGTCACTATCTATACCACTGTTGATCACTATCTAGACCACTGTCGATCACTATCTAGATCCCTGTTGATCACGATCTTGTGTTTGGTGCTGCTGTTGTCTCCTCCTGGTGCTAATCTGCGCTCCACACCCAACAGAGCTGGTTTAAAACATAACACAGCACTGCAGCATTAGACCACAGAGAATACTCTACTCATAGAGAGTTTTGTGGGGGAAAGTTTTCTCTCCCTGAATCCATTAAACTTTTTACGTGTAGTTCAGAGACTTTATCTAACAGATAGTTGATCTCAGGGTTGGATGTGTCTGCTCTCTACCTTGGGGAAACACATTTCCGTGAGGATAAGAAGGCGCTCAGACAACGTGAGACGAGGTGCAGCCAAAAAATAGTCGCTGAGCTTTAGGAAGGAATTTTCACTGGGAGCGCAGACAGACAGGTGTTTCTTCTAACTGCAGTTTGTGTCCCAAATGGCACCATGTTCCCTATGGGCCCTGTGGTAGAAAGTAGTGCACTACATAGGGAATATCGTGCCATTTGAGAGGCAAACTTAGTCTCTGTTGTTTACGTGATAACATGCTAGATTATCTTTTCTCCAGTCAGCTTCTCTGAACCAAGACGTAATGAAATCTACCGATCGAACAGCACCTCTCCTGTCTGTCTGTCTGTCTAGCAGCGATCAATGAACCCACACTGCTAGAACAGCACCTCTCCTGTCTGTCTGTCTGTCTGTCTGTCTGTCTGTCTGTCTGTCTGTCTGTCTGTCTGTCTGTCTGTCTGTCTGTCTGTCTGTCTGTCTGTCTGTCTAGAAGCTAGCAATGAACCCACACTGCTAGAACAGCACCTCTCCTGTCTGTCTGTCTGTCTGTCTGTCTGTCTGTTTGCCTGCCTGCCTGCCTGCCTGTCTGTCTGTCTGTCTGTCTGTCTGTCTGTCTGTCTGTCTGTCTGTCTGTCTGTCTGTCTAGCAGCTAGCAATGATCCCACACTGCTAGAACAGCACCTCTCCTGTCTGTCTGTCTGTCTGTCTGTCTGTCTGTCTGTCTGTCTAGCAGCTAGCAATGATCCCACACTGCTAGAACAGCACCTCTCCTGTCTGTCTGTCTGTCTGTCTGTCTGTTTGCCTGCCTGCCTGCCTGCCTGCCTGCCTGCCTGCCTGCCTGCCTGCCTGCCTGTCTGTCTGTCTGTCTGTCTGTCTGTCTGTCTGTCTGTATGTCTGTCTGTATGTCTGTCTGTATGTCTGTCTAGCAGCTTTAATCCATTTTGTACATAAGTATTCAGACCCTTAGCTATGAGACTCGAAATAGAGCTCAGGTGCAATTGAGCTCAGGTGCATGCTGTTTCCATTGATCATCCTTGAGACTTTTCTACAACTTGATTGGAGTCCACCTGTGGTAAATTCAATTGATTGGTCGAAGGAATTGTCCGTAGAGCTCCGAGACTGGATTGTGTCGAGGCACAGATCTGGGGAAGGGTACCAAAAAATGTCTGCAGCATTGAAGGTCCCCAAGAACATAGTGGCCTCCATCATTCTTAAATGGAAGAAGTTTGGAACCACCAAGACTCTTCCTAGAGCTGGCCAAGCAATTGGAGGAGAAGGGCCTTGGTCATGGAGGTGACCAAGAATCCGATGGTCACTCTGACAGAGCTCTAGAGTTCCTCTGTGGAGATGGGAGAACCTTCCAGAAGGACAACTATCACTGCAGCACTCCACCAATCAGACATTTATGGTAGAGTGGCCAGACGGAAGCCACTCCTCAGTAAAAGGCACATGACAGCCTTCTTGGAGTTTGCCAAAAGGCACCTAACAGACTTTCAGACCATGAGAAACAAGATTCTCTGGTCTGATGAAACCAAGATTGAACTCTTTGGCCTGAATGACAAGCGCCACGTCTGGAGGAAACCTGGTACCATCCCTACGGTGAAGCATGGTGGTGGTAGCATCATGCTGTGGGGATGTTTTTCAGCGGCAGGGACTGGGAGACTAGTCAGGATCGAGAGAAAGATGAACGGCGCAAAGTACAGAGAGATCCTTGATGAAAACCTGCTCCGGAGCGCTCAGGACCTCAGACTGGGGCGAAAGTCAATGACCCTAAGCACTTAGCCAATACAACGCAGGAGTGGCTTCGCGACAAGTCTCTGAATGTCTTTGAGTGACCCAGCCAGAGCCCGGACTTGAACGTAATCGAACATCTCTGGAGAGACCTGAAAATAGCTGTGACAGAGCTTGAGAGAAGAATGGGAGAAACTCCCCAAATACAGGTTTGCCAAGCTTGTAGCGTCATACCTAAGAAGACTCGAGGCTGTATTCACTGCCAAAGGTGCTTCAACAAAGTACTGAATAAAGGGTCTGAATACTTATGTAAATGTATTATTTCCGTTTTTTGCTTTGTCCTGTTTTTGTTTTGTCACTATGGGGTATTGTGTGTAGATTGATGAGGGAAAAAACAATTTAATCCATTTTAGAATAAGGTTGTAATGTAACAAAATGTGGAAAAAGTAAAGGGGTCTGAATACTTTCCGAATGCACTGTAGTGCGCTACTTTTAACCAGGCCCCATAGGCTCTGGTCAAAAGTACACTCTTAGAAAAAACAGTGCTATCTGGAACCTAAAAGGGTTCTTGGGCTGTCCTCATAGGATAACCTTTTGAAGAACCCTTTTGGGTTCCAGGTAAAAACCCTTTCCACAGAGAGTTCTACATGGAACCAACAAGGGTTTTCTTATGTGGACTGCTGAAGAACCCTTTTGGAACCCTTTTTTCTAAGAGTGTAGTGCACTATATAGGGAACAGGGGAACATTTGGGACTCAGCCCATGACATGTTTCATCGACAAAACATCCAGATGTCTGATTGACTGTAGTTGTCATGCAGAGTTAGATTTTAAACAGCTCGATCAAACATCAAACCGTGTTTAATTTAGAAACTCTGCTGGAAGGATGAAAATCTTTAGAACAAAGAAACCCCACAGGAGTGAGTGTGTGTGTGTGTGTGTGTGTGTGTGTGTGTGTGTAAGCAGTCTGTTATAATTAACATGAATATTGAGACCTCACTCAGTGGACAGCTAAGTGAGATGAAACGGCGTCTGATTAGAAACTAACAGATGTCTGGTCTTGTCTGGTCTTGTCTGGTCTTGTCTGGTCTGGTCTGGTCTGGTCTGCCCCTATAACATGACTACATGTATTGTTGGGTTATCTGCTTTTTCAGTGAAGTGTTTGTCTGTTATTTAAAGGACTAGCCTGGTTAGGAACCATAATGTAAGTGGTGTTCTTCAGTAACATATCTGACCTAAATATCTTCTGCTCAACTTGTGAATCAACACTGTTGATAGACATGTATCTTTAGCAGTAGTATGGACTTACTCAACAGTATGTTATTGACATGTATCTTTAGTAGTAGTAGTATTTACTCAACAGTATGTTATTGACATGTATCTTTAGTAGTAGTAGTATTTACTCAACAGTATGTTATTGACATGTATCTTTAGTAGTAGTATGGACTTACTCAACAGTATGTTATTGACATGTATCTTTAGTAGTAGTAGTATTTACTCAACAGTATGTTATTGACATGTATCTTTAGTAGTAGTATGGACTTAATATCATAGCAAAGTAATTAAGCTTTGTCTAATCTTGTGGATAACGTGTTGTAATTAACTCACTATGTAAGTCATACTGAGAGATGTAGCTGTCAATGGTGCTATTCTGCTACAGGCATCCTAATACACACACACCGAAACAGACACACACACACACACACACACACACCGAAACAGACACACACACACACACACACACACACACACACACACACACACACACACACACCGAAACAGACACACACACACACACACACACACACACACCGAAACAGACACACACACACACACACACACACACACACACACACCGAAACAGACACACACACTCACACACACACACACACACACACACACACACACACACACACACACACACACACACACACACACACACACACACACACACACACGAAACAGACACACACACACACACACACACACACACACACACACACACACCGAAACAGACACACACACACACACACACACACACACACACCGAAACAGACACACACACACACACACACACACAAACACACAGATAGCCTAATGTGTTTCCATTCCACTGCTCTGATATTTAAAAGCTAATTAACGGTGTCAGGCTCGCTAATGCTCTCTCCTCTGGCTTCCTGTCGATTGCTGCCTCCGCTAGCCTATGAAAATGTGTCTAACTAACTAAGATCTGACACCTCAGGCTCTTTCCTCTTTTATTCTACTCTATCTTTCCCTTTCTTCTTCTCTCTTTCTTTCCTCTTCTTCTCTCTTTCTTTCCTCTTCTTCTCTCTTTCTTTCCTCTTCTTCTCTCTTTCTTTCCTCTTCTTCTCTCTTTCTTACCTCTTTCCTCTTCTCTCTTTCTTACCTCTTTCCTCTTCTCTCTTTCTTACCTCTTTCTTCTTCTCTCTTTCTTACCTCTTTCCTCTTCTTCTCTCTTTCTTTCCTCTTCTTCTTTCTTTATTTCCTCTTCTTCTCTTTCTTTCCTCTTCTTCTCTCTTTCTTTCCCCTTCTTCCCTCTTTATTTCCTCTTCTTCTCTCTTTCTTTCCTCTTCTTCTCTCTTTCTTTCCTCTTCTTCTCTCTTTCTTTCCTCTTTCCTCTTCTTCTCTCTTTCTTTCCTATTTCCTTCTCTCTACCACTGTCTCCTCTGAACCCCCTTTGAGAATATAACCAGTTAGTTACCCTGAAAAAGGGTCTGTGGAATTCACACCAATTACATTTCAGATGGGATTGTGTCTCTATCAGCTGAGTGTAGCATTGTCACTGTAATTACCGTTGATTTGTCCCCTTGTGAATCTGAGCAGGGAGATATCCTCAGGCACTCTGCACTTGACACAGATACAGGACTGCATAATTGAGCTAGATTCAAACTACAATGTCATGTGTTATCAGTGGTTATTGTAATATGCCTCCATAAGTGCAATATAACTAATATGTCAGGTTAGGTGACATATATAACTACAATGATTAACGTCAATTATTTGACATATTCCAATGAGACCATGTTGACGAGTGACTGTGCTTATGAGTGATTGATATTGCTAATGTTGTTAGCTACTGCTAAAGCTATGACTGATTGCTATTGGGGACAGTACTTGGCCCCCCTATTGGTGGCCCTTGTGTGCTATGTCCTAGGCTGTTCTTTGCTGTGCTGCATGTACATGAGCCGTCCTAAAAGCAGGTTGAATTTGAAGTAACTGTTCACTTTGTGAGCATTTGTGGTGTGTCTCTTGACTCATGGGTCCACTTCGTGCCAACACGTATTCAAGCAATCTTTTGAACAAAACGAAAAAAGTAAGTGTTTACTAACAATAATGGATGGAACAAATACACTGGCTAGAGTTTCAGAGACCCTGATTTACAGGAAGATACCATGCCCCCAGCCAGCTACAGGAAGATACCATGCCCCCAGCCAGCTACAGGAAGATACCATGCCCCCAGCCAGCTACAGGAAGATACCATGCCCCCAGCCAGCTACAGGAAGATACCATGCCCCCAGCCAGCTACAGGAAGATACCATGCCCCCAGCCAGCTACAGGAAGATACCATGCCCCCAGCCAGCTACAGGAAGATACCATGCCCCCAGCCAGCTACAGGAAGATACCATGCCCCCAGCCAGCTACAGGAAGATACCATGCCCCCGGCCAGCTACAGGAAGATACCATGCCCCCAGCCAGCTACAGGAAGATACCATGCCCCTGGCCACCTCGAGGACGAGCAAGATAGGCCTACTCTCTGCGTCCAAAATGGCACCCTATTCCCTATGGAGTGCACTACTTTTGAAGTATTACACTATACAGGGAATAGGGTGCCATTTGGGACTCACCCACTGTGCCCCCAGCCAGCTAGAGGAGGGGCAGGGTCTTGAGGTGTAGGCCTAGTCAGGGAAATGAATAGGAATACACACACACTGTATCAATACTCCTCTATGGTCTACTGCAAAGACCTTCTGGTCTAAACACACTGTATCAATACTCCTCTATGGTCTACTGCAAAGACCTTCTGGTCTAAACACACTGTATCAATACTCCTCTATGGTCTACTGCAAAGACCTTCTGGTCTAAACACACTGTATCAATACTCCTCTATGGTCTACTGCAAAGACCTTCTGGTCTAAACACACTGTATCAATACTCCTCTATGGTCTACTGCAAAGACCTTCTGGTCTAAACACACTGTATCAATACTCCTCTATGGTCTACTGCAAAGACCTTCTGGTCAAAACGTTGCAATAAACTAGATTCAACCTGGCAAAGACCTTCTGGCCAAAACATTGCAATAAACTAGATGAAAGCATTCAACAGTTGTGTGTCTCTCTCTCTCTCTGTCTCTCTCTGTCTCTCTCTCTCTCTCTCTCTCTCTCTCTCTCTCTCTCTCTCTCTCTCTCTCTCTCTCTCTTGCTCTCTCTCTCTCTCTCTCTCTATATATATATATATCTCTCTCTCTCCCCCCCTCTCTCTCTCTCTCTCTCTCTCTCTCTCTCTCTCTCTCTCTCTCTCTCTCTCTCTCTGTCTCTCTCTCTCTCTCTCTCTCTCTCTCTCTCTGTCTCTCTCTCCCCAGACCCCTCTCTCTCTTTCTCTTCAGTTCTCTATCTATCTCTCTCTCTTTCTCCAGCATGGTCTGACAGCTTCCTGTCTGTGATAAAATATTTACTGTGCTCAGTTTGCTCGTGTTTCAAGTCTGAATAGCACACAGTAGTAATGACTCTGTTTTGACCCTACTTCAAAGCCAAGAACGGTAGGGAGGTTACAGGAGGCTAGCTGTTACTGGAGGCTATCTGATACTGGAGGCTACATGAGGCTAGCTGTTACTGGAGGCTATCTGATACTGGAGGCTACATGAGGCCATCTTCTACTGGAGTCTACAGGAGGCTGGCTGCTACTGGAGGCTACAGGAGGATAGCTTCTACTGGAAGCTAGAGGAGGCTAGCTGCTACTGAAGGCTACAGGAGGCCATCTTCGACTGGAGTCTACAGGAGGCTGGCTTCTACTGGAGGCTACAGGAGGATAGCTGTTACTGGAAGCTAGAGGAGGCTAGCTGCTACTGAAGGCTACAGGAGGCCATCTTCGACTGGAGTCTACAGGAGGCTGGCTTCTACTGGAGGCTACAGGAGGATAGCTGTTACTGGAAGCTAGAGGAGGCTAGCTGCTACTGAAGGCTACAGGAGGCCATCTTCTACTGGAGTCTACAGGAGGCTGGCTGCTACTGGAGGCTACAGGAGGATAGCTTCTACTGAAGGCTACAGGAGGATAGCTTCTACTGGAGACTACAGGAGGCTAGCTGTTACTGGAGGCTATCTGATACTGGAGGCTACATGAGGCTGGCTACTACTGGAGGCTACAGGAGGATAGCTGCTACTGAAGGCTACAGGAGGATAGCTTCTACTGGAGACTACAGGAGGCTAGCTTCTACTGGAAGCTACAGGAGGATAGCTTCTACTGAAGGCTACAGGATAATATCTGCTACTGGAGACTACAGGAGGATATATTCTACTGGAGACTACAGGAGGATATCTTCTACTGGAGACTACAGGAGGATATCTGCTACTGGAGACTACAGGAGGATATCTGCTACTGGAGACTACAGGAGTATATCTTCTACTGGAGACTACAGGAGGATAGCTTCTACTGGAGACTACAGGAGGATATCTTATACTGGAGACTACAGGAGGATATCTGCTACTGGAGACTACAGGAGGATAGCTGCTACTGGAGACTACAGGAGGATATCTGCTACTGGATACTACAGGAGGATATCTGCTACTGGATACTACAGGAGGATATCTTCTACTGAAGGCTACAGGATAATATCTGCTACTGGAGACTACAGGAGGATATCCTCTACTGTAACTGCTGAGCTGGGGAAGGAGAGAGTACTAGTATTAGTAGCTAATCACAAGTCATTAATGTTTCAGGAGTGTGTACTACCACTATGTGTGTGTGTGTGTGTCATTGCACGCGTGTGTTTTTGCGTGTGTGCGGCTGTGTGTGTGTGTGTGTGTGTTGCTAAGCCAACAGAGGTGGAGCTATTCAAACGTATGGTGTGTATTCAAAGACAGTAGAGATATTCATCATCAGCAATGGTCAAATTCCCAAATGGCACCCTATTCCCTATATAGTGCACTACTGGGCTCTGGTCAAAAGTAGTGCACTATATAGGGAATAGGGTGCCATCTGGGACTTATCCTTGGGTAAAGTCATTACTGTCTCTTGACTCTTTTGTCCCAACCTCATTCATATTTAAAACTGGTGTGAAATAGACTAACACTATATTGACTAACTGCCCTGGCCAATTAGCTTTCAAAGATTAGTGCTGATTTTCCTACCTCACAGAGGAGGTGTCTGTGTGTCTGTGTGTGTTTCTGTCCGTCTGTGTGTCTCATTCTCACGTTTCTCATCATCTCTACTGGATTCAACCAGAGGGGAAACTCCATCTTTAGATCAAACACGTTTCCATCATCTCTACTGTATTCAACCAGAGGGGAAACTCCATCTTTAGATCAAACACGTTTCCATCATCTCTACTGTATTCAACCAGAGGGGAAACTCCATCTTTAGATCAAACACGTTTCCATCATCTCTACTGTATTCAACCAGAGGGGAAACTCCATCTTTAGATCAAACACGTTTCCATAATCTCTACTGTATTCAACCAGAGGGGAAACTCCATCTTTAGATCAAACACGTTTCCATCATCTCTACTGGATTCAACCAGAGGGGAAACTCCATCTTTAGATCAAACACGTTTCCATCATCTCTACTGGATTCAACCAGAGGGGAAACTCCATCTTTAGATCAAACACGTTTCCATCATCTCTACTGTATTCAACCAGAGGGGAAACTCCATCTTTAGATCAAACACGTTTCCATCATCTCTACTGTATTCAACCAGAGGGGAAACTCCATCTTTAGATCAAACACGTTTCCATCATCTCTACTGGATTCAACCAGAGGGGAAACTCCATCTTTAGATCAAACACGTTTCCATCATCTCTACTGGATTCAACCAGAGGGGAAACTCCATCTTTAGATCAAACACGTTTCCATCATCTCTACTGTATTCAACCAGAGGGGAAACTCCATCTTTAGATCAAACACGTTTCCATCATCTCTACTGGATTCAACCAGAGGGGAAACTCCATCTTTAGATCAAACACGTTTCCATCATCTCTACTGTATTCAACCAGAGGGGAAACTCCATCTTTAGATCAAACACGTTTCCATCATCTCTACTGGATTCAACCAGAGGGGAAACTCCATCTTTAGATCAAACACGTTTCCATCATCTCTACTGGATTCAACCAGAGGGGAAACTCCATCTTTAGATCAAACACGTTTCCATCATCTCTACTGGATTCAACCAGAGGGGAAACTCCATCTTTAGATCAAACACGTTTCCATCATCTCTACTGGATTCAACCAGAGGGGAAACTCCATCTTTAGATCAAACACGTTTCCATCATCTCTACTGTATTCAACCAGAGGGGAAACTCCATCTTTAGATCAAACACGTTTCCATCATCTCTACTGGATTCAACCAGAGGGGAAACTCCATCTTTAGATCAAACACGTTTCCATCAGTCTTTCTACGTCACGGTCGTTGAGAGACGGGTCAGACCAAGGTGCAGCGTGGTATGCGTACATGTTTATTAAGACGAATAAACACTTGACAAAATAACAAAACAACGAAACGTGAAGCTCAAACAGTGGCTACACACAACAAGTCAAGATCCCACAACTAATGTAGGCAACCAGGCTGCCTAAGTATGATCCCCAATCAGAGACAACGAGCGACAGCTGCCTCTGGTTGGGAATCACACCCGGCCAAAACATAGAAATATCAACCTAGATCTACAACATAGAAATACAATCACATAGATCTCAACAGAAACTCACACCCTGACCCCAACCAACAAGAGTTCTCTAGATCAGGGTCGTGACATTCTACCTAAACTTATTTTTCTAAAATACAATTCTTTCTTACTATAATGTTTTGATCTCAACTGCTTTTGACGTAGTTATATGTTGCTGTTGGAGCGTTCGCACTTGGAAGGTCAACGACAATCTGGTGGGACTGTTTTGTGACAATCTCTCTCTTCCGTCATACTCTCACCTTCATAGTGTAACACTAGAATTAGAAATGTTTAATAAATGTACTTGACTAGAGGATAATGTCAAAACGTTGAGATAATGACTGAATCTGAATGCAAACAATACATGCATCCCAAATGAAGTGCACTACTTTTGACCAGAGCCCTATGGCTAGTTTAAAGGGAATTGGGAGTCATTTGGGACTCAGCCAATGTAGCTGTTCTCAGCTCAGCAGCAGCAGGCAGACTGTTGTATTCATTTAGATCTGAACAGAGACTCTGCATATTAATGATAGTCTGTTGTATTCATTTAGATCTGAACAGAGACTCTACATATTAATGATAGTCTGTTGTATTCATGTAGATCTAAACAGATACTCTACATATTAACAATAGTCTGTTGTATTCATGTAGATCTGAACAGATACTCTACATATTAACGATAGTCTGTTGTATTCATGTAGATCTGAACAGATACTCTGCATATTAACGATAGGCGTGCGTAATAATGGTTGCCAGGGCCAGTGGTTAGTTGACCGGTGACGTCGAGAGCTGGAGAGAGGGAGCGGGAGTAGGCGTGACTGTGACTCTGACTGTGACTGTGGCTGTGACTGTGAGTGTGTGTGTGTGTGTGTGTGTGTGATATAGATTTTTGCCTGGGCGAGGTGTACGAAGCTTGACACCATGATCCATGTGAGAGACTAAAATGGGATTTAGCTGGGCGTTCATTAGGCAACTCTTCATGCCATTAGCAGGATAACTACCATCTCCTATTGATTCACTGGTCAGGATCTAAAATAACAGTGTATTGTGCAACTGGTCTTAGTAAAACTTTATCACAATGTTAATCAGAAAGGGGTATGGATGAGTTTAATCCAGTGTGTGTGTGTGTGTCATCTTATTTGGGTCTGATGAGGAATTATTTCAAGGGGTCTTTGAAGTCACAGGATATTCCTGGATTTCTTCCCTGCCCAAAGGCATCCTCACCATGGCAACCCCACCATGGCAGCCCCACGAAGGCAACGCCACCATGTCAACCCCAGAATGGCAACCCCACCAGGATGACGTAGCTAGCTAATAGCTGCAGTAATAAAAGGCCATCCTCTTTAAAGGACCTGAATGAAAATAGCCCTCTTGGTCCCTGTGACAGAGTTGTAGAGGCCTGTCCATGCACTAGCCTCTACGGAGGTGTGACAAGGTTAGCACAGGTTCAGGTATACCAACCCTGGTCTGACGACGCCACAGAATCCCTCTATGGCTGACATCACTGACCTGCTCCATGTAGGAACGGAGAGAGAGAGGATTTGGATATAGGGGGAAAGAGAGGAGGGAGGCAGGGAGGAGAGAGGAGAGAGAGAGAGAGAGAGAGAGAGAGAGAGAGAGAGAGAGAGAGAGAGAGAGAGAGAGAATACTTTGCTCCTGCCTCCAGCCTGTTATGTACTGTGCTCCTGCCTCCATCAACAGTCAAAACAACTCAAGACAGATCACCAGTTCAACGTAACAAAACACAGTGTTATGGAGAGAGGCGGCGCCATAGTTATCAACCCAGCCATACAACACATATAGAGTGAAAGGAAATTCAAGACAGGTCACATACTAGATACCACTGCAGGCCCATTACCGTCGCGATATCCATAGCCATAATTACAATGATTCCTCCTTGTCCTTTTGTGGTGAAGTTATTTTCTATTACCGCTTCATCTCTACAAAGTGTCTCAGATATCTTTGATGCCCCTGACATATATTAAGTTCTAATCAGTGTGCAGGCTTTGTGATGACAGTAGAACAATCTCTATCAGAGTTCAATGATGTCATTTCCTCCACTTCAGGTTACCATTATTACCTGGTCTAGTACTTTACATACCTGTAGAGGTTGTCATTATTACCTGGTCTAGTACTTTACATACTTGTAGAGGTTGTCATTATTACCTGGTCTAGTACTTTACATACCTGTAGAGGTTGTCATTATTACCTGGTCTAGTACTTTACATACCTGTAGAGGTTGTCATTATTACCTGGCCTAGTACTTTACATACCTGTAAAGGTTGTCATTATTACCTGGTCTAGTACTTTACATACATGTAGAGGTTGTCATTATTACCTGGTCTAGTACTTTACATACATGTAGAGGTTGTCATTATTACCTGGTCTAGTACTTTACATACCTGTAGAGGTTGTCATTATTACCTGGTCTAGAACTTTACATACATGTAGAGGTTGTCATTATTACCTGGTCTAGTACTTTACATACCTGTAGAGGTTGTCATTCTCCTCTACGTTATGAAGGTTGTCATTCCTGTTAGTTCTGACAGACCTGAAAGAGTGCTGTACCTTGTTTGATAGTTCCTATGGTCTTTGACAGTCAAACACAGTCTTCAGCCCTTTAGCTCAGCCGGCTGACGCCCAGTGACTAAACACAGTCTGACTGTCGTTGACGGTCTTTACTACAGGTTTGGATGGCTTACCCTGTACCTTTATTTAAGGCTTTTACTGGGACCTCTTTGTGTTGACAACTAGCCTGACCACAATGCACCCTGTTGCTCCAGGTGCACGTTCTACTACTGAGAGCAGTTTGTTCCTCTCTGTTGGCAGCCATATCTCAGGTTGCTTGTTCTCTTCTCTTTGATGTCTTCTTCCAAAGGATCTGTGACCTCGTTGTTCCCACCTCACGTTGTCTAACCTCTAATGTTAATCATTGTTGTGTGGAAGAGGCAGAGAGATGTGGGAAGGCTTGTGGAATCATACTGCCTGTTCTCTGAACTTTGGAATAAGATAACTGTTCAACTCCCTGTACTTCCTGGAACATGCTAATTCTAGTATTAGCAACACAAACCACAAAGGAACATGCTAACTCTGGTATTATCAACACATACTAAACAGGAACATGCTAACTCTGGTGTTAACAACACATACTAAACAGGAACATGCTAACTCTGGTATTATCAACACATACTAAACAGGAACATGCTAACTCTGGTATTAACAACACATACTAAACAGGAACATGCTAACTCTGGTGTTAACAACACATACTAAACAGGAACATGCTAACTCTGGTGTTAATAATAATATGCCATTTAGCAGACGCTTTTATCCAAAGCGACTTACAGTCATGCGTGCATACATTTTTGTGTATGGGTGGTCCCGGGGATCGAACCCACTACCTTGGCGTTACAAGCACCGTGCTCTACCAGCTGAGCTACAGAGGAACACTTTTGAATAAGAGAACTGTTCAACTCCCTGTGCTTCCTGGAACATGCTAATTCTAGTATTAGCAACACAAACCACAAAGGAACATGCTAACTCTGGCATTAGCAACACATACTAAACAGGAACATGCTAACTCTGGCATTAGCAACACATACTAAACAGGAACATGCTAACTCTGGTGTTAACAACACATACTAAACAGGAACATGCTAACTCTGGTGTTAACAACACATACTAAACAGGAACATGCTAACTCTGGTGTTAACAACACATACCACACAGGAACATGCTAACTCTGGTGTTAACAACACATACTAAACAGGAACATGCTAACTCTGGTGTTAACAACACATACTAAACAGGAACATGCTAACTCTGGCATTAGCAACACATACTAAACAGGAACATGCTAACTCTGGTATTAACAACACATACTAAACAGGAACATGCTAACTCTGGTATTAACAACACATACTAAACAGGAACATGCTAACTCTGGTGTTAACAACACATACTAAACAGGAACATGCTAACTCTGGTGTTAACAACACATACTAAACAGGAACATGCTAACTCTGGTATTAACAACACATACTAAACAGGAACATGCTAACTCTGGTGTTAACAACACATACCACACAGGAACATGCTAACTCTGGTATTAACAACACATACTAAACAGGAACATGCTAACTCTGGTGTTAACAACACATACTAAACAGGAACATGCTAACTCTGGTATTAACAACACATACTAAACAGGAACATGCTAACTCTGGTATTAGCAACACATACTAAACAGGAACATGCTAACTCTGGTATTAACAACACATACTAAACAGGAACATGCTAACTCTGGCATTAGCAACACATACTAAACAGGAACATGCTAACTCTGGCATTAGCAACACATACTAAACAGGAACATGCTAACTCTGGTATTAACAACACATACTAAACAGGAACATGCTAACTCTGGCATTAGCAACACATACTAAACAGGAACATGCTAACTCTGGTATTAACAACACATACTAAACAGGAACATGCTAACTCTGGTATTAACAACACATACTAAACAGGAACATGCTAACTCTGGTATTAACAACACATACTAAACAGGAACATGCTAACTCTGGCATTAGCAACACATACCACACAGGAACATGCTAACTCTGGTATTAACAACACATACTAAACAGGAACATGCTAACTCTGGCATTAGCAACACATAGTAAACAGGAACATGCTAACTCTGGCATTAGCAACACATACTAAACAGGAACATGCTAACTCTGGTATTAACAACACATACTAAACAGGAACATGCTAACTCTGGCATTAGCAACACATACCACACAGGAACATGCTAACTCTGGCGTTAGCAACACATACCACACAGGAACATGCTAACTCTGGCATTAGCAACACATACTAAACAGGAACATGCTAACTCTGGCGTTAGCAACACATACTAAACAGGAACATGCTAACTCTGGCATTAGCAACACATACTAAACAGGAACATGCTAACTCTGGCGTTAGCAACACATACTAAACAGGAACATGCTAACTCTGGCGTTAGCAACACATACTAAACAGGAACATGCTAACTCTGGTGTTAACAACACATACTAAACAGGAACATGCTAACTCTGGCATTAGCAACACATACTAAACAGGAACATGCTAACTCTGGCGTTAGCAACACATACTAAACAGGAACATGCTAACTCTGGCATTAACAACACATACTAAACAGGAACATACTAACTCTGGTGTTAACAACACATACTAAACAGGAACATGCTAACTCTGGCATTAGCAACACATACTAAACAGGAACATGCTAACTCTGGCGTTAGCAACACATACTAAACAGGAACATGCTAACTCTGGCATTAACAACACATACTAAACAGGAACATGCTAACTCTGGCATTAGCAACACATACTAAACAGGAACATGCTAACTCTGGCGTTAGCAACACATACTAAACAGGAACATGCTAACTCTGGCATTAACAACACATACTAAACAGGAACATACTAACTCTGGTATTAACAACACATACTAAACAGGAACATGCTAACTCTGGTGTTAACAACACATACTAAACAGGAACATGCTAACTCTGGTGTTAACAACACATACTAAACAGGAACATGCTAACTCTGGCATTAGCAACACATACTAAACAGGAACATGCTAACTCTGGCATTAGCAACACATACTAAACAGGAACATGCTAACTCTGGCGTTAGCAACACATACTAAACAGGAACATGCTAACTCTGGCATTAGCAACACATACTAAACAGGAACATGCTAACTCTGGCGTTAGCAACACATACCACACAGTCTCTGGAAATGTATCGTGATTCCCGATTGAATTCTAGATGGTTTATAATTATTGGATATGTTCTACTTGTAAAGATGTTTGTATTTCTACCCGTGGCAGTTTAAACAAGCATTATGGTCATAAAGTCATCATGGTGTTGGTATTGTATGTTTTCAGTGAGGAAGTCGCTCTGGATAAGAGCGTCTGCTAAATGACTAAAATGTAAAATGTAAAATGAGTAGGAGATGGATGTGTGAAGGTGGTGACTGTGAACAACACAACCCAGTTGACTGAGCCCAGGGTCTGCTGCAGAGAACTATAGCAGGGGGAGTATTACCTGTGGCTGTTCCAGACATTACCAGCCATTACCATGGCCCCCCTGGAGGATTATGGGTAGCCAGAGCCTGGCTGGCATGCCACTCACTGTGCCCCCGAACAACCCTCTGCCTCTGGGAAAAGCTTTTGAGGTGGGACCGCTACAAACAGTGGCTGAGAGATATGTTTTAGAGATGTCCTCTTCTACTTGGTCTGAGATGTTATTTTCAGGGTGTTTTACGCTTCACTTGTCTCACTGTTCCATGTATCCTTAAACACTATCATTTGCCAACCATTGTATGGTTGAACAGGTTGTAGAGAATCAGATATCCATCTGCCATCCTCTGTAGATCTTTTCCTATTTTATCAAGGTTTGCATTTCCATAGATACTCCAGCAGCCAGATGTTTTTGTGATTATTGGGTCTACCTCCCCCATCTCCTTTACTCCCCTCCCAGCCCTCCTCTCTCTCTCCTCCCATCCCTCTTCTCTCTCCTCCCATCCCTCCTCTCTCTCTCCTCCCATCCCTTCTCCCTCTCCCCTCCCATCCCTCCCCTCTCTCCCCTCCCATCCCTCCTCTCTCCTCCCATCCCTCCTCTCTCTCTCCTCCCATCCCTTCTCCCTCTCCCCTCCCATCCCTCCCCTCTCTCCCCTCCCATCCCTCCTCTCTCTCCTCCCATCCCTCCTCTCTCTCTCCTCCCATCCCTCCTCTCTCTCTCCTCCCATCCCTCCTCTCTCTCTCCTCCCATCCCTCCTCTCTCTCTCCTCCCATCCCTCCTCTCTCTCTCCTCCCATCCCTCCTCTCTCCCCTCCCAGCCCTCCTCTCTCTCTCCTCCCATCCCTACTCTCTCTCTCCTCCCATCCCTCCTCTCTCCTCCCATCCCTCCTCTCTCTCTCCTCCCATCCCTCCTCTCTCTCTCCTCCCATCCCTCCTCTCTCTCCTCCCATCCCTCCTCTCTCTCCCCTCCCATCCCTCCTCTCTCTCTCCTCCCATCCCTCCTCTCTCTCTCCTCCCATCCCTCCTCTCTCCCCTCCCAT